>NC_135055.1:14706969-15010000 GCF_051014685.1 Ptiloglossa arizonensis
CGTCGAGTTGTCGTCGCCCTCACGAAAACACACGCGCGCGTGTACGCGCGAGAAAAAAAACATTCGCGTTATGGTCCGATAAATTGTGCCCGCGTACGCGAATTAAATTGCGTGTCGGAATTGCTCGATAAAATAAACTTTTCGTTCCGCGAGACCTTAATTTTGGATTCTTGCCAAAGAAGCGGCTCGCTTTTGTTGCTCGGCCAGCACGCGCGCGCGCCACGATGAATAATTCCCGAGGATATCCATTATCGCGGCTGTTCGTGTCTAGTGCTGGATGTCGTTAATTGCAGCACTCGAAAGACGCAATTATTTAATTTGCTCGTCGAAGCGAACCGAAAAGATAAAAAAAAAAGAAAGGCGAGAGAGGGAGATTTCGCGAAATAGATTGTCTTTTAAAATAAAGGAAAATAAAGAGAAAACGTGGAAACGGTGAAAGAAATTGAAACAATGGAGAGGAAAATGTAAACATTTTTGGAAATTTTGTGAAATAGGTTTTCCAAGTAAAAAGAAAGGTAAACAGAGAAGGTGGAAATAATAAAAGAGATCGAATCAATATTTTGCGAAATAGATTGCCTTTTGAAATCAAAGTGAAAGTAGAGGGAAAGGTCGAAATAGTAACGAAAATAGAAGAAACTGAAAATAAGAAAAATAGTATATTTAAGCCACGAATTTTCTCATAATAGATCAGTTTCTTACGCAAAACATTGTACATCTCTCTTTCCTGAGAAAATAATAGTAAAATTTGAAAAGACCATTTCGTAAATGGTGTTTCAATCTAGAATCATATTGTATTTATTATTGGCATAGAAGTGCAGTTAAATATGACTGTTTACGAATTTATTAATTTACTCTCTGTTTATCGTCTTTCGATTTTATTTCGCTGAACGATTACATCGTATCGTTGTACTACGAATTAAGCAAATGAATTGTTCGGAAATTTCTCTCGTAACAAGCAAGGTGTTCTATCTCCGTCGATTGTATCGATCGAAATTTTATATTTACCCGGGAAAATAATTACATCGATGCCCACGGGCACTTCCCATCTTACGGTTCGACGAACACCGCGATGAGAATCGACCTGTTGACGCTGCCACATAAGAAACACAGAAACGCGAGCTGGTGGCTGATTTTCGGAACTCTTTGCCAATTTCTCGACTCCTCGGTTTCTCCGAGTAGCCTCGTTGCATCCTCTCCTCGAACTTCGAATAAATATCCGACTGGAGGAATAGTCCCGCGGCGAAAACTTCCGAGGATCGTTCTCGTTTCTTTTTTCCCTCTCCCCCTCTAGCTGGCCACGTTCGCCAGAAAGAGTCCAACTTCCAGTTTCGCTCGTTCACTTTTATTAAAATCAAGCCAGACCCCAGAGCAAACACCGAAACTTTTATACTTCCGTGAAATTGTCACCGTAATCAAAACACCAACTTTTCTCCATTCTCGGGCCCTGATTCTTCCCTTCCGCGATCTTCGACGTTTCTTTCGAGCCGAAGAAATAACGATTACATCTTTCCACTTTTATTTAAACGCGAAATGTTCGCCACGGGAAAACACGTCTCAAGGGACGATCAAATTTTGATCGTTGAAAGAGAAAATGTGGAAACAATTTCGAATGTACAATACGTGCACGAGAAGATTGCATTTGGAGGATGACGGGTCTCGAGGGCAAATCCTTGGACGAGAAGGTGTGTATCTGTTCAGTATGCGTTTACTGTACTGTCACTGAGCGCGCAGGACTCACTATAGTTCCAGATGCAATCTTCTCGCGCGCGTACTATACATGTACGTCTGTTACCAGGATTGCTTCTAAACGGCTGAATGTATTTCAATGAAATTTTGTATTCAAGTTCAATATTTTCACCTCAAGATATCCTCCGATTTTGAGCAAAATCAGTCCATGCATAAGAATCGTCATCTCTTGTGGTTTTTTCTTTCTCTTTGTAAATCTTTGTTATCGGTGAAGATTTGCAAAAATGTTCTAGACGAATCTTGTAGAGAATTGAATTTTATATAAAAAAGTTACGTGTACTTTTTCTCTATCGTCTCTAATAAAGAAAGAATTAAACGATATCTCATTCGTTGCTTACCTATACTGTATTTTCATATTTATTTATTTCGTTGCTCAGCCAAACCCCATTTTCTCATTTAATTTTGCACAAGGAATTGTCCCACTTTTGGTTACGTTCATTATGGAGCGTTCTATAGGAATTTAGAATTCTATAGCGCATGTAAAACTCGCTTTGTTTCTTTCCACGTGCATTCGTTTTAGAGACACGCAGCTCGACCTAGTTGCATTCCAGTGTTCTTCGATTTATCGTTAAACTACTCGACAAAAAATTTGAAACCATGGGACAATGGTCGCCACTGTGAACTTTTCTCTCTGTTGTGCGACCGTTCCTTCAATTTTGTCAACGTATTTCAATAAACGAGGATTTCGTAGAATAATCGAAATTGCAGTAATCGAGGTTCCGCGGTATTATATTTCAAAACGATCGTGCTATCTTGTGATCGAAATATTGCAACACAGAACGCAATTAATTCTACTGTCTGGATTAGGTTGCTGGGTTATCCCTTCCACGTGTCAACATATTTTAATAAACGAGGGTTTCACGCAATAATGGGAGTTGCAGTAACCGAGGTTCTGCAGTATTATATTTCAAGAAGATCATGCTACATTATGCTCGGAACATCGCAACACGGAACACAATTAATTCTCTTGTCTGAGTTAGGTTACTTAGTGATCATTTCTCTCACTTGTCAACGCATTTCAATAAACGAGGCTCTCGTGCAATATTTGACGCTCAAATAACCGGGGTTTCACGGATTACGTTCGAAGAGAATCGTAATACGTAATCTCGTAACAGAATACAATTGAATCGATAATTTATAGTACAAATCAGAAAATCACATTTTGGAGTATTTGAAAAAAACAACATTTGCACTGTTCTCGATGCTCGTGTGTACTTCTACGGACTTAACGTAGATAGTTTTGAGATTGTTAAAATTTACCTAACTTTAAACTTGTACCGTTTTTCGACTCATCGATTCAATTAATTCTACTCTCTGGGTTGGATGGTTAGATTCCCCTTGGTAGAGAATTAAACATACACAAATATTCGGTAAATGTATAGAATTGTACAAGCTAACGTATTTCAATAACGATTTCAATAGTGATTCCTGCACGGGTTTTGCGTTGTTAGAAGTGAAAACCGGTAACAATGACACGTCTGAGAACGCACAGGAAACGGAAGTCGAACACGCACCCGGCGTTCAACGGTTGTCGCGATCAATTGTTTCACGGTTGAAGAATGGCACTCGTTCGTCGATCGGCTTCTAAATCCCGTTTCAATTGCACGCGCTCCGCCCCCCGTGAATCGCGTGCAACGTTATCCCCATTGATTTTGCGATATCCATTCTCCGATTACAAGCTACAAAACGTAGGCATCGTGTACATATCATCGCGGGTAACACGCCCACTCTCGATGTGGAAAACATTGAATCGATCTCGGTTGACCTTACTTGGAAATATTTATATTTAACGAAAAGGAAACTGTTCCTCCGAAAGGAAATCGTTCACTCCTTTTCGGTAGAATAATTTTTAAACAAAATTTGAAGAAGAAATACTTTCTACGTATAGCGTGAAATTAAAATTGAATTGCAAGAGTAAATACGAACGAGTTGTGTAACGGAGTGTTATTTAATAGTAAATGTAATCGTTGTTGCAAAAATTAAATATCACCGCTCCCGATATTTTCACCGATGTCAAAACAAGTTTTAGAAACCGATCTATGACAAATTTAAGTTAATTTAAATTTAATTTAAATTAAAAGTCTCGTTACATTTTTCTCGCATCACCGTTAGTTACGATAGCTACTTATCGATAAACATTTGCTCCTTCGAGCCGAATTTGACACGAAACAGAGACAATTATCCATCACCGGTGACACACCGCAAAATGTAGGTTCAATCGTGATCGTTAGATTGTTAGAAAATGTTGAAAATTCGTGATTCAATGTCGAAACGAAGTGAACGAAGACAAGAGGGAGGGTTCGACGTCGGTGATATCGTTTTTGGGAGAATTCGGTGCACGCGAAAGCAGGCGAGTCCGTTTAACGTTGCAACGCAATTATTTAACGGGGACGATCAGCCACCCAACTGGAGGGTATTAATATATTCCCACGGCAAACAACCGTCGGAAATTATACTCGTCCATTGCGCGTTTGTGTAACACCCCGAGAGTCGGGCGACGTTTAAGCCGGTTACAATATTTGCCCAACAGACGCAAGGAATTGTTTCGTGATAATTTACGTCGAAGTTTGAAGGCAGTCGCGTCCGGATTAAATGCTATTTTATCGCAATTAATTTTACACGAACGCGATTGAAGCATACATAGAAAGAACAATAAGAGTGTATGGTTTTTTATTACATCGAACTCCGTAGACAGTGGAATCGATCGAGTATTTTTTTTTTTATTAAGACGTTTCGATTATAAGTTGGAAGGGATGAGACAAAAGTACAAAATTCTATCGAATTTAGAGAATTGAAATAAATTTTGCAGAGCGTAATTATTGTATAATGTAGTAATTTTAACTATTCAGATTTAAGTGATAAGCAAAGTGAAAGTTTCAGATGATGAACATATGAGACTTAAATTTCTTGTAACTCAAGAGTGGAAGAATGTAACACCATTTTGATTGATAGCTTCTAGGTTAGAAGCTACACGAGCTAAAATTTTCTAAACAAAGTATCCCAAATACTGGCAATAATAACAAATTTATAACGACTCATCGTAATAGATAATTCATCCAGCTGCTAAGAATATTTACGACCAGTACTCTCGAGTGATTACAATACTACCGAAATTTACGTACACTATTTCTAACAGAAAACTAAATCGTACGAAAAGATGTTCGACAGCTTTCAATGAAAAGATCTTCTCAATAAATAATCACTCACCCAGCTTCTAAAAATATTTACGCCCGATACTCTCAAATGATTACAATACTATCAAAATTCACGTACACTATTTCTAACAGAAAACTGAATCGTACGGAACGATTTACGCCAAATATTTTCAGATGATTGTAATACCACCGAAATTTACGTACACTATTCCCGACAGAAAACCAAATCGTACGAAACGATGGTCGACAGCTTTCGATGGAAGGAAGATCGGTCGTCGTGCTCGCTACACAGTAGCGTGCATAAAAATCGCTGCATAGAAAGCAGGCTTAATTTGATCTTATCTAACGGTCGGCGAGGAAACGAAGAAACGAAACAAGGCGAGCGAGCGTGGCGGTTGGCCCGGCTATATAAATTACGTCCAGGACGTCGCCCAATGTAAATGCAATACAAATTGGACCGGGCCACTTATTATTATTCATTGGGGACATTTGTTAGCTTATCTGACGGCTCTCTGGCTCTCTTCTCTCTGCTTCTCGTTCCGCTTGACTTTTTCCGCGTTGCTCGTCCGCGCTGCATCCAGATTCGGTCGGTCGTCGTACCTTTGGTACGCGAGTTTTGTTGATTATTGCTTGTTAAACGGTCTCGTTAAAGAGAGCCAGGATGCATTTCAATCGCGTTCATTTGCAATCTCCGACGACGCACGAAATGAAACTTTGTAAGGCTTGCTCTCCGCGACCGTGTCGCTCGCTATCGGTGTTCGCTCGTATCTTCCGGTACGCGATAATAATTTATTAATGATCCAGGGGGCTCCTTTCCCGTACCGATGTATAATATCAGTTACTTGAACAAAATGGAATCGGTTCGTTCGCGAACCTCTTGGCAACACGCGTATCGAAACTCGATTACGGTTCTCAAACTTGCCACGATGTGTAATTATTTTCGTACGAGTACGCCTCGTGTGGAAAATTAACAACGAGAGACCTGTGTCGATTATTACAGATCTGAATTTTAATATTGTCCTTGGGTAAACCTAATGAGCAACCTTGAAACGACGTGTGGATAGCGGAAAGAATGTAATCGTTTTGATGTGTATACGGTTCGTGTGGAAAATTAACAACGAAAGACCTGTGTCGATTATTACAGATCTGAATTTTAATAGTGTCCTTGGGTAAACCTAATGAGCAACTTTGAAACAGACGTGTGGATAGCGGAAAGAATGTAATCGTTTTGATGCGTATACGGTTCGTGTGGAAAATTAACAACGAAAGACCTGTGTCGATTATTACAGATGTGAATTTTAATATCGTCCTTGGATAAACCTAAATAATACCTTTAAAACAGACGTATCGGTAGTAGATACAATGTGCAATTATTTTAACGTGTAAACGATTCGAGTTGAAAACTAACAACGAAAGACTTTATTGATTATTCAAGATATGAATTTTATTACGATCTTTGAGCAAACTTAAAGAACTCTAAAAAAAAAACTGCAATCTGTCATTGCCTATAAAAAGAAATATCAGATCACGTGTTTCTATTTTATACTTGAATCAAAAATACACTGCAAAATATGCCAAAAGGTCGATGACTTTGAAATTCTTGGCGCAAACAAAATTTCCCGTAATTCGTTATAATTGCAAGCAGTGCGAAGCCCAACGATGTGCAAAATCGGCGTGCCAAATTTTCACTGATAATAATAGTGGCGGGAAGGAAATACAGTTTACAACATCGAAACTGGGACACTCGATACAACGTTTCTGCGGATTTGACTCCGATGAAACTAGAATAGAAATTCGAACTCATCGACTCGAAAACAAATGGAGCGAACATAATCCTTTTGCTTTTGGTTGTCGGTGTCTCGAAAATATCGATTTTTAATGTTGTTCCCTCGTCGCGAAATTCTCTCAAATAACCACAGGACATTCAAATTGCAGTATCGTCCCCAAAGATTGCGGTGCCCCGGGCAATCGGAGATTGCGTCACTCGTTGTTCCTATTCTGTTTTAATAGAGTTAAAAAGTTCTCAGATTTTGATCGCTATAGCGTACAATATACTTGAAAAAACCTATGTTTATCATAAAATTACATTTTACGAATCACCTCGATTCCGTGGATATAATTAATATTTTAATTTACCACACGAATGATATTATTATTCTTAATATTATTATAAGAACATTATTCGATATTATTGTTACTACTATTGCAATAATATTGTTTAAAGAATATTTAGAATTACTTAAATACTTTAAAAAGAATTGTATGCCTCGGTTGGTACAATTACGTCTATGTACTTTTTATAAATTATGAAAGTAGTAATAAATGCAAAACGCGGAGCAAGCGCTCCAGTTTACCGAGGGCAGTATTGTTCAAATGTTTCCGCAGTAAAAAATTAAAAAAAAAAAAAAAACAAAAAAAAAGAAAAGAAAAACAAAAAGATACGGTCGCAGTTACCCACTTTTAAAATCCTCGAACCAACGATAATAAATATTCGAACGGACCAAAGAAGGGCTAGTGGAATCTCGGTTAACCGTACTTAAAATTCCAGAACGTGAACGCAAGAGGCGCGGTAACACGAGGCCTTGCAATTTTTCTTTCGATGAGATAATCATCGAGCGCGTTGGCCGGGAATTTCCATGAATTACAGTCGTCGGAAAATTTGATCACCAAGTGAACGAATAATGATTTTTTGCAAAATGCGTCCGGAAGTATTCGAAAATTTTCCACGATTATTTACCATTTCGATTCGCATCGTGCATGCCCGTTAAAAATACACTTTCGTATATTGTTGCACGAGACTTAAATCGTTAACGGATGGAAGACTTTCTGTTATCAGCCTGGGTTTAAAGGACGCTTTAATCTCAGGACTGAGTGGGGTCATTGCGGTTGTATTGTGAGACTTCGTGCGCTTCGAATTGCCAAATAGCTGGGTTAGGTCGATGTCATTGAATGAAGTTAATTACGCCTCTATAATCCGTGAACAAATGTAGAATTCCCTTCCCCCGTGAGAGTGACGCGACAATGCCGATTACAGGACAAATTGCATCCTCGTGCGATGCAACGTCTTAATTGTGACGGTGTGTGGCTCGATTGCGTTCGAAACGGAGAAATTGCGAAATTAAACGTTCCGATTCACGACTGGAAGAAGCAAATTCGTTCCAAGTGACTCGAGGGCGTGTTTGAGAAGGTTCGCAACGGTTTGAAGCAGCAATCGTTCGCTCGAGACAATAAGTACGGAATATTTTTTGTGAATTTAGAATTCTTCCATCGCGTGGATCGGTATTATTTTAATTTTGTCTTAGAAATCTAGAATATCGTATTAATTAGGTTAATTTTATCTTTCTATGAATGTAAAGTACCGTATTATCTAGCTTCGTATATAATTTTATAATTATACGATAGAATACTGGACTATTTTGCTTTTAAAGAAAATCATAGAATAGAAATAAAAAGTTTCCTTCACTGTTGAAACGTAAATTACACTGAAGTAGTATCAGTGATTGTAAGTAAATAAAATACGAAAAAGAACGTAAACATTGTTATACCGAATAAGTCCACGGAGATTGCGAAGAATTTTTATAATTTTCTACCGGCAAGCAATTATCCTAATAGTCACTTGGTAGAATAATAAGCTTTTTAACTCTCGATTCAAAGAACTTCCTCTCCAGAGTTGGACCTAATTACTACACTCGGTTGAGTTTTAAATGCATACGGTTGCAGAACTGCGACATATTTATTTTTCGTTTGTACAAATAGTAATTTTAACGACACGTTTCTCATCTCCCGTTACAATTATAATTTACGTCCCAGCCGATACATATCCCACTGTAACGAGTAAAATAATTTCGTTCAATATTATTTGCACCTTTCGAGAAAGCCACGTATTCGAGTATTAATCGGAAACGTTTACCGAGAAAATCTCCCAATTCTCGAAACAAATTCAACGTGCATTTACACAGAGTAAAGAACAGTGATCGCTGCAAACGTGACCCACATTCGCATTTATTTACTATTTCGATTCGCAAGAAATATTCGAATCCGTTCTATTTACCAATGTCCCGATCGAACACCGAAAATCTTCGATTCGTATCCTCGTTGAGTACCTCGAGACCCTCGAAGATCACCTAACGAGATTCATTTACGCGCCCACATCTCGATCAACAGCCCCTTTAATACAGTGGCCGATGATGCGATTCGAGTTTCTCAGAAACGGAGCGGAATAATTTCGTTTCTTTCGAAAGGAGTAGTAAAATTGATCCAGATTTACCCGTCTTTAATAACAGTGAACAGAAATTGAATGAAAAGTGTCATCCAATTAGTCGCATCCGGTCTGGGGTAGTAATTAAAGATGCAATTTACGTCGGTAATCTCCATTACACAGTTACAGAAAATTGTCCGGAGTTGTTTAATCTGTAGCGAACTGGTTTCCCTCGAGAACG
Source organism: Ptiloglossa arizonensis (assembly GCF_051014685.1). Lineage (NCBI taxonomy): Eukaryota > Metazoa > Arthropoda > Insecta > Hymenoptera > Colletidae > Ptiloglossa > Ptiloglossa arizonensis. Next base: position 14,716,310 of record NC_135055.1, read on the forward strand.
ATTAAAATGTTCCTCAGACTATCCGTGCATCATTTTGCCGTGGAATTTTCTTAATAATCCGCTCGTATAACCTATTAGCGCGGTGGTTAACCAACTTTATCAACGTGTCGTCCCTCAACCCCGAAAGAGAAGTAATCGATTCAAAATTTAGACGACTTTATCGATTTCGATCGATCGAGAGTAGTTTACTCGTTGGTTGCGAAACGTTTGGATAGAAAACCTCGCGTTAATAAACAAATTATATCTGCCAAGCTGTGTCGGACAAATAATATGATACGAAACGAAGAATCGAGCGAAAGCAAGTATTTCTATTATTCTCTTCGACTAAAATTTATCAAACACCATCAATTCTATGTATAACCTTTTCGGGGGTACCGACGCGCACAATTAGTTTCCTTGAGTTATTTTAGATACTGTAACTCCAATAAAATTACGAATAAATATTCATAGTATCAAATTTCTCAATAACACACACGTCGCAAGATTGATAGACATCGTGGTTGAAGTATTCTAATAAAAGTAACTTAACATACCTATTTCGAAGAACACCGTGCGGTGCACTGTTCCTAAATTTTCTCCTAATTCTATCACAATCGAGCAATAAAAATTCAACTGTCAATTCGATCTCACCGCCACCAATTTTCATCGTCGTAAGTTCATCGATCGAAAAAATAGTCGCACGTTACCTTCGAGAGGAAGAATCGATAACTATCCAGCCCTCTTTTCACAGTAAACTGTTCCTAGATTTTCTCGTAATTCCAATATAATCGAACGATAAAAATTCAACTCTCAATTCGATCTCACCGCGGTCGATTTTCATCGTCGATGGTTCATCGATCGCAAAAATAATCGCTCGTAAATATCGAGAGAAAGAATCGATAACTTTGCACATCCAGCACTCCCTCCTCTCGCTGTACACCCAATTAATTTCTGGGAGTGGTTTCCATTCGGTCGGATTTTTTCTTGAAAATTCACGATCGGATTAGCTCGATCCGTGCCAGTATCGACGAGCCGGTTACACGCGGAGCGAAGTTAATTACACGTGTAGATAGGCGCGCGGAACAAAGCGTGTTTTCTCCGTCGATCGGGCCAGATACACACGGCTCGCTCGAAAACCTCGAAACGACTCGTGGATGGAAGAAGTCACGGCACGCGTTTTGCGTACGGATCCCCTCGACCAGAAGCAATTTCCATGCATGGTCGAACTGAATAATTTCCGGTGGTCCGCTGCCCCGAATCTTTGCCCGTGCATGCTAAATGAGAGCGAGTGAGAGCCAAAACGGTGGAGGGGATTTACAAAGCCGGAAAGGCTCGGGATTTCGCGCACCACGGTATCGTTTAAAGGGTCGGAGTACACCGGTGAAAAATCGAACGAAATATACCGAAAACTGACACGTAAAACTAAAATAATAATATTAATTTACAACGGCTGGAAAAGCTTCCGAGTCACTCCGCGGGAGGTGATGTTCGAACCTGCGGGTAATCGGAGCACGAGGAAAATGTGCGTTACGTGTACTCGGAAATATTTTAACGCCTTTGTAATTTTGAAAAATGGGATTTTCGAGCCTGCGAGTAAAACGTTCATTCGATGGATCAACACTTTAAACGGTGTTTCTATTAGATGGAGAATAAAATGTACTGTGCACGATCCAGAAGGTGTCCTGTGATATTGTACAGAGGCTTGTTTCGGTTTATCTCACTTGGTGTCGATAGATTTTATTTACTTTCTTCGTCACTGGACTTAGCACGGATTGTTTTAGAATTACAATTTTAAGTCAATTGCAAATTGAAGTCGATCGAACGAAAGAGGTTTCGAATACGAACGAATACGAGATGTTACCAATATCGATATTTCTTCTCAAACTGTTTCGCCCACGATGATAAATATGTCTATGAAAAGGAATAACGAAACCTCGCGATGAAAATGTATCGTGGCTTTCTGGACGTTCTAATCCCCTCCGTGGGTGTTCGTAATTCGAGTATGCGAATTCGCGTGCACGAGGGTGAGAAACGGGCACACACCAGAATAAAACTGCAATGTTATTTACGAACAACGTTGCACTTTACGAATCGAGAATAGAACGATCCAACGTACGCGTATAGAATCGATCGGGAGCAAACCGGAACGGTCTGTTTCGATTAAACAGAGGAATGTAACTTCCTGGAATATTAAACAATTTCTAACTGCGGTTTGCTGACCAAATGGTACGTGCGCATTGGCGCGTTGACTTTGTCCCTTTCGCGTTGCACAGAGCGAGAGCAACGGTGAATTTTCGTTTATTATCGCTCGTTGGGTAGAATTGCATCGTATACTGTTGATAAAGCGATTTAGACCAGACAACGAGTGAAATCGTCGAGAAATTAACAATGCGTTTCGTCGCCTCCCATCCACTCGATGGGGGAAAATAAATATACATAGGGATCACTATTTAATACTATTTCGAACGAAATGAAAACAAGTTTACACAAAGATTTGGAAAAAGTAATAATTTTCAATTTTATCTAATCCTAAGTGAACACCGCATGGGATTAAATGTAATCAATGGGGGAGAAATAGGTATAATATAGGGGTCTTCATTTAATATTATTCCGAACGAAATGAAAGAAAGTTTGTACAAAGATTTGGAAAAATACTAATTCTCAATTTTAAGTAATTTTCAAATAATCGACTTGTTTTTTCATATCGTTATTTACGAACGTTTAAAAATCACTTTCACTCCTTTTTGTCAAAAACCCGATGGAATTTTGTCCGTATCGTTATTTACGGACGTTTAAAAATGACTTTCACTCCCTTGGATTGAAACGTGCACTTTTATATTTATCAATCGTTGATCGAACCAACGGTTTAAAATTACCCGGTGAGGATATTCGCATGGAACGATCCCGAAAGGATGTTCCGCGTCCTATTTATTTCGAAAAACGGCTGTTGGCGGATTAAGCGATCCATTATGCAAATCGCATCAAAACGAGGCGAATTCAGCACGGGAACGCAGCGAACCGTTTGATGTCTTTGCTTCAAAGCTGGAAAATCTCGCTCTCTAAACTTTTGCCTCGTTTCTTGGAAAGCATCGAACTATCGAACGATCGAAAGAGATCGTGGCCCTCGTGAGAGTGCATACCTTAATCGCATTATCCTTTCTAACGGAAGGTCCGTTCGAGCGGAGCCCTCTCTCCACCGTCTTTCACCCCCGATGTTATCTAAAGGGGAGCCTTCGCTAATTAAAGTAACCCGAACGTGCTACGCTTGCGCCTGGCTTGCATAATACACGCTCCGCGTACGAATTCTGCTCGCTGGAAGAAGAATCCGCGCCCGATAATTGGGATGTTTAATGAGTCGTTATCGGAACGGCCATAACGTGTCGCAAAAGCTTTCGAAATACAACCAATTGTCGTTTCACGGCCAGATGACATTCCCTCACAATTTATACGTTTATTGAAAAGTTGGAATCTTTGAAAGTATTTATATAACGGTGAAGAACATTTTTCAAGCAATTATAGTTCAAGGAAGATCTAATTTATTTCAAGTAAATATTTCGACCCTTAATTTGTACCCTTAGTACACGTAATGTGATTTTTCTAAAAATGTACAAGTCATTAAGTCAAAAAAGAAAGTGTGTACGAAATAAATTATGTTTCGACTGGATTTCATGTAACATCGATTTGTAACCAGCATTTGTTATTCCACTGGAAGATCACTTTTCAGTCAGTGAATTTTAATCGCTAGCTTGAAAAGTTCCAATAGTAATACCTCTTTTACGAAAAAGAACAAAAAGGAAGGAAATGCTTCATTATGGACATTCTTGAGATTCTTCGGATATAAGAATATTTTAATTAACTTCCTATTACCAGATATATTTCATTTTTCTTGGAATTTTATATTGCTTTTTTTTTTCTCCGAACGATAGAGGCAATAACTCTCTAACGTTAATTGACATATAATAAGTACATTTTAAAAATACAAAAATAACGTGGAAATATATTATTCGTAATGTTTCTATACAATTTTACCTCGTAAAATATTTTCTCGTTTAATATTACGTTGAAGTCGGATACGTTAAATAAATATTTATCGCGGGAAGAAAATGAACTGTCGAGAGTTAAAATTTTTCTAAATTCAACGTTCCATCGGTAGTATTAAAAATAATGCATTAAAATAACGACACGAATGACTTCACAGTTCGATCAATATCATTTAATGTTCGTATCTATTTCGTGGCGGTTTATTGTCGTTTTAACGTCTCTGTATTAAAGACACTGGCAAGATTTTGTTTCTTTTTAGAGTTCACCAGCGTCTCTCTTGCACGTATGAAACAAAGAAATATTTAAAACGAATGTTATCACATTTTACGAGCATTCCTTAAAGATGATTTCCCTCTGCTCTCTTGGGGGCCAGGTAATATTACTCCACCTGTCGTACGAAGGACCTCATCGCGACTGAAATACGAAAGAAAAATTTTGGCCACTACCTTTGAGGGCCCTGAAGGAACACTTTATAAGGGACACTCTGTGCAAGTTATTAGTTGCAGGCATATCGTGTTTGCATTCGTTCGCAGTGCTTCTTTTTTTTTTTTCTTTTACTTTTCTCAACAGACAAATTCATAAATGTTCCTTAAATATTCTTTGGGTTACTCTTCCATCTGTCATTCTAGTTCTGATTTGCTAAAAAATTATACTCGTCGTCCAACTCGTCGAGAAAATATATTGTCAACAATTATTGAACAATTTAATGCGTCGGTTACTGATTTTGAGAACAAAGTAACGGTTGTAGTGGGAAATGATTATGATTATTTTTCGATCGTTTTAAATATTATTAATCATTGTCAGTAATTTTGTCGATTTAATTTTAAGACACTTGGCTAATTTTAACCAAGAGGAACACCGTGTAAATAAAAACTGTACCCGAATCTACCCAAACATGACTCTAATAATTGTTACATGAGTGTAAATATTACAATTTGATCCAGATTAAAATAAGATTTCTGTCGAAATTCAGCAGTAAAAGTGACACAAGAGTAAACATGCTTGAAACTACTGGAGACTGGAGGGTTCTCCTACTCCTCGTTGATTCGAATACGACGAGAGAACTATTATAGTTACTCCGAGTCAAATCTCCTGGTATTGGTGAATACTAAGGGATAGACACTTCAATAGTTCACGATCTTGAACCGATAGGATTATAGACGAAAGCTTTGGTGCCCAAGGGCAGGAAACTCACCCTCGTAATATGGAAAGGGATCAAAGTAAGGTGCCTTGACGATCCACCTACTGTCAAAATTAGGTATCTGATATCTTCGAATGACTATCAAAGCCTAGAAAACATTCGAGACTCTACCAGTTGGCACAACTCTGTAATAAAATGAATTTTTCATCCATATTCCTACTTGAATATACTCGAAACTCCAGATGTTGGACAAACTTCTACCAACCATTTTGTTAACGAAATTCTAGGACACTCGATTATTTTCGACCGACGAATAGTGTTCCAAATAAAAGTTTCCAATGCCTGTTCCAACGTGAGAACACCGAAAATGTACACACCGCACCATTATCAAGGATTAGAGGGAAATATCTCGATGATCGGCTCGCTGTCAAAATCAGGTAGCCAATATCCGCGGATGACTATCAAAGTACCAAAAACGAATCAGTATACCGCAAGGTAGCTGAAACTCTCGATGTTCGCTCAAAGAACCAATCTCGTGGCGGAAAATCAACCCCGCGAGTGACACATCCTCACCCCGGTTGCAATCTCCTCAAAAACTCAAACATGCCCGCGGGAGCCAACTTCCCGTAAAAAGAACCGTAACTTTTAATTGCAAAATCCCCGGGCGCGAAACTTCTTCCCTCGAACTTGCCGCAACCCTTTCGCATTCAAATTTGCCGGGATGCGTTGGCGCGAGGGGGGTGTGGGAGAGGGGGGTGGGGGGCAACTTTCTAGACGTTTTCCCCACTGACGGCGGAGAGGAAGTCGGCGCACGAGACAGAGAGAGACAGACAGACACACAGAAATAGAGAGAGAGAGAGAGAGAGAGAGAGAGAGAGAGAGAGCACAACGGACCCCTCGAACTTCGATTAAATCGGGGAATCGAGTCGAAATCGTGGCGAGACGGATCGAGGAGACGACCGTAATTGGCCCTCCTCGCTCTCTTGTGCCGTCGATCCTCGGCTCCCTTGGCCCTTCACGTGGCCCGACGAGTCGTTAATCTTCCCCGAGATATACTTGATCATTGCACGCCTCACTACGTCTTCGTTTACGTCGAAAGGGATCGAGTGCCGACAATTTCCCGTTTCCACTCTGCCATTTCTGCGTTCCGCGCGCCCTTAAGGAGCAAAGAATGCCCGAGAGGGGTTCGACGAGACAGAGAGAACCGCGACCGAGCGGCGGGGAGACGAACGGGGGAACAGGAAGGTGAAAAGAAAGTGTGAGAGAGAGAGAGAGAGAGAGACCGATCAAGCTTCTTCTTATTCTTTGAACTGGCTGCGTGCGATGCGAGAGAAGCCAGAGAGAGAAAGATTTCTACGGTTGGTAGGGGAAGTGGTATGGGGGGATTAGCAATCTATTCGCTAGGTGGATTCGCAGCCTGGAAATCTGGATTTCGAACGACGTACTCACGGGCTCCTTAACGACCGGTTGCTTTCAATTTAGGATTCTTTTAATGGAACGAGACTTCCTTTCGAGCGGGAAGGTTCATGGCTCTGTTCCGTGCGCCCCGCGGACGGGTATTCGATTCACGCGGCCTGTGGCGACGCCATTGGGCTCACCGGGCGCGCACGCTCTCTCCTCTCTCGTTATTGGTGTTTCGTTGCGTGCGGCGTTGATACTTGCGCGATACGTTCTACGCTTCTATTTTTTTTTTTTTTTTTTTTTTTTTTTTAAGTCGATGTTCGTTTCTTTTCTGTACGTTGTTTTTACAAGTATTGAATTGTTCGGAAAGTGATTTCGTTTTCCAAAATGGAGAATATACAATTTGATAAAATGTTTGTACACTCTGAAAGAATCGTGTTCCATTTTCACCAAAAAGAAACGAAACGACTTTAAAGTGATTCCCTCCTTCTTAATCGTTTCTCTTGATAGCGTTACGATCGGTGGATGTAGCGTTTAGAGAGAACACAAAGTGACTCTCTCCTCCTCGATCGTTTTTCTTAATAGTATCGTAATGACAAATTTGCTTACCGGGTTCCTCCGCGCTGCGTTAAGCACGTAACGAAGTCTAGGTGGCGCTAGAGGATACCGTTGCCTGTTAATATACGCATGTTCTGATATTGTTCCGAAACGGTGGAGGAGTTTTAGCTGTTCCATTATCGTGAACACGTAATCCCGTAAAGACTAACCTATTCTCCGCGGAACGATGTCGGCGCAGTCGGAACTTCAGATTCCGGACTCGCTATCAGCCCATGAAAACGAAGTAGTTTCGAAACGATCTCGAAGCCACGCTCGCGCCTCGCGAACCCATTATGTATACTAATTTTATGGAACACAGGGTGCTCGACTCGGCGAAATTCGATGTTTACCGTTAGGCGTTACACCGTGATGCGGAGTCGCGTGCTACGGCAAGTGCCGTTTAATGAAAACTCGAGCTGCTTCGCGATGACGTTCAATTGGTGGAACGTAAACCGACCGATAATATTTCAATCAACGAGAATTATTAAGATCGAACGAGTGGTTCCTCCGTACGAGACACAATGTACAACGTAGGAGTATCAGAGGTACAATTAACACGATTAAAAAAGAAACCATTTTGAGGATGATTTTATATACGTAACGCGAAATGGTAAATTGGAACGATTCGAATATTATGTTGCAGATTGTAGGAAAAATGGAAGAGTAACCGTGAGCAATGTCTAATATTCGAATACTTAAATTTGTAAATCATTAAATGTTTCGAAATTAGTTTCGTGGTAAAAGGTGTAAAAAATGTCAGAATTGGGGATTCAAAGATGGTAAGTGGTATGGAATATCAAGGGAATTTGTAGAGTAAATTTAGATTTTGAAATTAAAAATGAATTCATCCATGTGTAGTAATTAGTGGATGTAGTGTTTGATAATAAATTAACCCTCTCAAAACATACAACTATTTGTCGGGTGGTCTACCAAAAATTCAAACACCAAACTATTTTATCTTCAATTGTGGACCATAAACTTCAACTTGAAATTGTTACCATTAATTTACCCCACACTTTAGGATGTTTGTAGCCCTTACCATAGAATTTTCTTACCCAGTAAGAAAATCTTTTTTCACTAGAATTTTCTAACACCAAAATTTCTTCACTAGAATTTTCCAGCACCAAAATTTTTTCTCCAGAATTTTCCAACACCAAAATTTGTTCACCAGATTAATCGATACAACTCTCGTCTCGTCCACAATTGACGAAAAGAGTTCGCCATGGAAACGAAGTAATCCGCAGAATCGGCTTGGAACAAGTGTTCAATCATCGAAGACAACTGTATCTACGACTGCTCCTTCGTTGAAACCGTCCGAAACAAATATTGCCCAAGCCACCGTGCAATCGTTTCCATTTTGTCACCGGGCCAACCCTTGTCCCGTTCGTTACTTTTTTAAAATACTCGTCCGCGATTCGAACACGCTTTAATCGACTCGCGCCATTAATCGCGTTGCTCTTAATCCAATCTCTAATTGCCACCAACGAATTCGACACTTCCCCGATTGCACCGAACGTTACAGACACGCGATAAGAAATCGGACACCATCCGGAGGAGAGTCGTACAGCGGGCGCACTAAATTAGAAACACTCACCGACGACCTTTCGCAATTTTATCAGTCGACGAGACGTTTATCTGGAAAGACTCGTATCCTCCCCCCTTGGCTCCCTCCCCGTCATTACTCGTCCGTTGGCTCCCTAACGAGCTTCTCTTCCTCCGCGCGGCCAAGACTCGAAAAATCCTTCGTCACGATGGAACTCGAGGAAGACGAGCCGAGGAAAGAAGAAGAAGAGGAAGAAGAAGAAGAAGCAGAGAGAAAATGAGTAGAAAGAGCGAGAGAAATCTACCAAAAAAAAGAAAAAGAAAAGAGAAAAAAAAATGGGGAAAAAAGTAGAAAAATTGAAGTGGACCGAAGGGTGAGAGGAGGGAGAGAATGAAAGGAACGATCTCCTCCGCGCGTCGAAGCACTCGAACGAAAGAGGCTCGCGCGAAAGGCACTTAGAGCCGCTGATATTAGCATATAAACTAGAAAATGTTTTATCGCGCCTCCGCGAGACCCTCTCGGGGACGACACGGTCTTTCGGCGCGCGGCGAAATATTTATTGGCCCTTAACGATCATTAGGCAAGCCCGAAAACAAATGGGCGCTCGTTCCACGCGCGAAATCCCCCTTTGATAGCGGCCAGGCGGTTCCGTTCGTTTCTTCGTTGCACTGGGGTATGTCCTACAGGTGCGTTTCAGGCTTTCGTCGATACTCCGTGGCTTTTAATTTTTTTTTTTTCTTTCCGGAGGGTTACGTTCCTTTTTTTTTTCTTTTTTTTTTTCGTTTGCCCGTCTTCTTCCGGTCGACACATTTGTTAGCGTCGAGCGCGGTCAGATTTTACGGACTCGCGCGTTTCAATCGATGGAACGAATTGCCCCGATAAACGAAACGGAGATTCGAGCGATTTTAATTGCGCTTTCGGCTTCTGGGAACACCGACGTGGTATTTGTCGCGCGATTTGTTCCTCGTGAGACGAGCGCTCGAGAAACGGTACTCGCGTTTCGAATTCACTGTTCGTTTCTGCGTTCAATTTGTGTTCGAACGAATTCATCGAATGTCCGATGCGCTTGTTCACTCCACTGCACAGTTCGACGTGTGTTGTAATTTAAATCGTAAAGTCAAATATCAAACACGACAAAGACAATTAGTGTGACCATCATTCAAAGATTTGAAGAAACTTATTTGCTGGTTTATAGGAAAATATCTTTATGCAAATTTTTATGTGGTTAAAGTGTCACCAAAATGTGAACAAATGTTCGAATAATTTTCTCGTTGATCAAACTGGTACGTTGATTTGTTACAACGTGTGGAAATAAAAGTTTGCCAAGTAATATGTACCCCTATTTGTTAAAGTTACGTGTAAATTGGTGTTCACTTTCCACGCGGTTGTATACCCTCTGTATCTCCAGAAATTGAAATCCGTGCGTTTGAATGAATTGGCCGCTCAAGGTCACCGAGTGACTACCCCCACCATAGCGTTCGGTCCCCCCATTGATGCGTGACGAGTCTTTTCGTGCGTATCTACAGGCAGAGGCTCTCTGAAGTGACCTTGGGCAGTCAATCAACTTCAATTGGACCATAATTCGCGCCAGAAATCTATCAAGTGAATTTTAAGCTCTATTGTACGTCGTATTGTCGCGAGCAACTCTCACCGAATTCTTATGTTCTAATTTTGGGTTTACGTCCAACAGGTTTATCGGTTACTTTTTATTTTCTCTCGTTGGTAAGTTATTTCGAATGTACGCGACAACGGAGACTTGATTGAAAACGATTCGTCGTTGTAATTGGATTTCCTTTTTACGTTCTGAGATCGGTTAAGATCGATATCGAGTATTTCGCGTTGTTTTTACGGACACAGCGTAAAATTTCTATTAAGGTTTTTCCCGAGTTACGGGCGGCATAAAGTTTCGACGTTACGATGTAAAAACCGTCGATGCGCAAAGTTTTCGTTGTATTAATAATTTTGTCTCGGACGACCCGATAGATATCTAAATATGCACAGAGATCCACTACGGAGAAGTTAAACGCTTGCGTGAATAAAAATTAAAGATGAACAATTTTTTACGCGTTACTCGTTGAATGAAAATTACAATTACGAGCATAGAATGGAATATTTCACGATGAACTAATTAAAGTGCGAGTGTCGAGAGTCTATAATTATTTTTCGTACGTAATTCTAAAGAAGTGGTTGTATTTAATTACACATGGGATCGTTTACTCTTCAGTGATAAAAAATATGTCCAAACGATCGAGGTTAGGTTTTAAAACGTAGAATATTAATTATTCAGTTTCCGTGAGAGTAATTTCGCGGATTGTTTACAGTTTACGGATTACGTTCCGCTGGAAATTAAGAGCGAGTGCCATAGTTATTACCCCCATCGAGATAAACAAGGACGTAGCGATCGTTTACATTTTTTTTTTTATCGCGAAAACGCAAATTTTTTATTCAACCCCTTGCCACAGTTAGCGTTACTTTCGCGGCACAATGTAGAATTATAAACTAAACCGGGGAAGCGGAATCATAATTCACGAACAAGCGGCGCATCGTGCAAAGAGCGCCGCAAAAAACTGGTTCTTTTGTGAGAAACGCGTATATCTGTTCGCATAAATCTGTCGCCTAAGTGGAGTCTCTTATTTCAGTGTACGTTGTTCATACGCCACCATGCTTGTGTCACGGCTACGCAAATAAACTTCAAGCTCTTACAGGGGAGCGGGAAGGGAGGAATTATTTTCTACAACCATTCCCCGGGGTACGTTTAATCCGCGTATCGTCATTTGCGATAATTGAAGAGTCGGTATCCTCGCCAAACATCTTCTTTCTCTTTTTCTCTCGCCCCCGGAGTAACAAATAAAAGACAACGTTGGTAAATTATCATACGAGAGAACGCTAATCTGCGGAGCAATTAAATTACGCGAAATAAAATTTTTACGAGACGTTCCGGGCTATAAATATTTTTAAAGAACTACACAATCGTTACGTTAATTACTGCAGTTTAATTTACTTTTGCAATTTTTTGCCACGAATACTATTTAGTGTAATACGCAATTTTTTCCATTCACTCTATGTAATTAATAACCAAGTATGTATACAGTTTTTTGTATCGTTTTTCTTCCAGAAAAATTGTTTCAATGGTCAATGTTAATTTTCTAAAAATTAAAACAAATCAAACGTTCAATTCTCCGATCGATACGATTCGTATCGCGATTTGTTTCGCAACTAAGATCCCAATACTCGCGCGAAAATTACAAAAATGCGAAGTATAAAATAATTGTAACTCGGTACAAAATGGTCACACGTTTGTACGAAATTTTTCTTTCGTTTTTTGTGTCCCCGATCCACCATTGAAGCTGGTTCCACGTATTACGATACACCTTATACATTTCCAGCAGCCGTACACTCTCGTGTAATCGTCTGTTTCCAACGATCTGCCTTTGTCCCAAACGGAAGCACCGGTTGCTAAGTGACCATCCCCTCCACTTATCAACACAATGTAACGAAGCTCGCGTGCAAGTATCGAAGTTCCCTCGTACTTCGCCCGGGCAATCCAGGCATTGTACGCCCAAACAATCTTCGCGTAACAATTGGCGTGGTTGACCAAGAACTCCCTGGCAATTGGTACCCTTGGAAACTCGCCACGATGGCGAGCTACGGGATCCTAAGTTGCTCGAAACGAACGAAACGGTTTCGGTAACAACGTGTCTCGTGTCATCTCATCGTTAACCCTCGCTCGATGGTGCTTGGGTCCGTTTAGACCCGTCACTACAATAAACCAGTGTAGGATCGAGCATGTTTTATTCGAAACAAGATAAACAGTCGTCTGAAATAAATAGATTATTTCGAATACCTTGTCAGTTTCATTTTAGAAATGACGTTCAAAACTAACCTTATTTTGTGTTCAGTTCAAAGAAATTATTTGAGAATAATGTTTTGTTTCGATTAATTCACTTCAATAAAATAATGAATAATTGTTATACATTGTTAAAGAAGGAAGCACATATGGTAAAAAATAACACGTAGCTAAATGAGATGATATATTGTCTTATCAATTATTATTGAAGTAATTTATTTAGACAATACTCAAACCTGCATCAGTAGTATTCATTTTATGATACGTAAAACACGCATTGCCTGTATTATTCTAACGTAGAATAATAAATATTGAATATTCAACTTTCATATTTTCCTAGTTATTAGATACACCTTACTCTTTTAAAAACTCATAAGAAAAAATAAATAGACAATCGCGGTGAATATTTACATCTTTTCTAAAATCGTAAGTAGAAATATCTTGGCGTGGGTCCGAACGGACCCAAGCACTGCCTTACGCGCGGAGAATCATTCTCCAAGGGTTGACCCGAAATGCATGCCACGTATTTTTCACGTATTAAGAATACGTACATACCGAACGTGGAAAAAAATAATCGAGCGTCAGTCGATAGGGTTAAAAGACGACACGGTGTAACGCCACGTGACTCCGAAAGACGTCAGAGAGATCAGCGCGTCACATTGGCGACGTGGCCGCGTGGAAACGTTGGTCATCCGCTGGCGTGTCGCCAGCCATCTCGCGGCGTATTTTCAGGATGGTAACATAAAGCCGAAGATTTATAGCGGCGATGCGACCCGTTCGGCCGAATGTATGTTTTTCGACGCGGCCAAGACCGCCTTCGGGGCCCCTGCGTACCACCGAGTCCAGAGATCGGCCATAAAATTCTGATCTACGGCTTGCACCTACCGAGAGACTTTTCGCTTACCTGTCATTTCTGCCAGCAGGAAAGTTTCGGCGCGCGAAAGGCCCTAGCGAAGTCACGATACGATTGTGCCTCGGTGTATTGTGGATTCACCTCGTCGAGCATCCTGGCTGCGCAGAGCCTTTGTGCGCAGCGTCTTGTCTTCGAGTCATTAACAGGGGGATCCCATTGGGAGTTGTTTCTAGAACGATCTTTGACGTATAATATTTTGTTTAATTATCCATCGATCGTCTCGAAACTTTGCACACCGGACGTTTCCGATGTGATTTATTATGGCGAAAAATTTGATCGAGATTCGAGAATATTTGGGTGAAATAATGAAGGTATAACTGTACTTGGTTTGACTCGTTGAGTAGGTGCTCAATGTCTGTGAAATGTACGATGAAAAGGTATGTATACGAGATATAATGCAAGTGGTATGTTTGTGGAAAGTTAATACCAAATACGGTGATTGAAATATGTTCGAAAAGAACTATAATTCGTAATTTGGAATTCGTTGAATTGTAAAACTTCGTATCTGGTGTAATTGCGAGCTCCGTGTAAATTTTATAATTAAATGCAAGATGAAACTATTATACATTTCACTCGTTGACGGTAGAAAAATTATTTTGCGAGAATAATTCGCCGAGTAAACGGATTTTGTATAAGTATTCAATGTATAGCTACAAATTTTTCGTATTCGTTACTTATGAATTCTTCGTACAGTTACAAATATTGAACACTATAAAATATTTTAACAATTGTAAATTTTTCACTTCGAAAAGAATTTTCGTCGTTACTCTGGTTCTTCTGTATAAAGTTGGCAGCATTTTCCAATGGCCCATTAGCTCAGTTGGTTAGAGCGTCGTGCTAATAACGCGAAGGTCGCGGGTTCGACCCCCCCATGGGCCAGTCACTTCTTTTTTTTAGCGCTAAATATTTTTTACAAGTACATAATAAATTATAAATACCTGCTGTGATACATTTTATAATATATTTTTTTTAATTCTCACTTCGAAACGTTCATAAGTTCCGTAAGAACTGACCCGTGCATTTGCGCGAGCGAACTAGATAATACTTTCTCCGTTGTTTAAACAAAATCTATCATTCCATGTAGGTATTAAATGAACATTCAATAATATACAACCTTATAAATTTTAATCCTTTCATTGCCTATATTATTAAGAAGTAGTGAATTTAGTTTTATTCGGATATCGTTTAAATTAATTTGTGTATATTTAATAGAAGCGAATTAATAAAAAAAATTCTTAAAGAAACACGTTTGCCAAAGTTCGGAAAAATTTTTAAAAGTAAAAAAAAGAATTTCGATCCTGCCAGGATTCGAACCTGGAATCTTCTGATCCGTAGTCAGACGCGTTATCCGTTGCGCCACAGGACCTTGTACTTTTCGCTTTCATAGTTTCCAACTTCGTGATTCCAATTCCTCGCGAAATATATCGTTAATGCGAAACTTTCTTGGAACATTTCGCGTTAAAGATCCGAAAATAGCACTCGGTAAACTGTAAAACAAGCATAACAACCCAGTACTTTCTATCTCTCGGAATATTTAACGACCTCCATGAAATTTAACCGCCTCGAGTGTAACGTTTCTGTGGAAAGTGTTCGATGAAACTCGCATTTCTTAGATTGTTAACTCCACACGAATAGCCGGATTAAACATTCTAGCGAATCGATCTTGAAAGTTTTCTGGACGCGTGTGCCTAGGATTCGTAATGCTCTTGAATTTCATTATTGATTACAAATAATAAGAAAAGACCCTTGATACAGTTAACGATCCTACTGCGAGTAAAAAAATATTGCAAAATCGATATTTTCCAACCCACCATGAAGAATTAAAATAACTCAAATTTTAGGGGAGGACTCTTAACATTCCACTCTATGACTAAACATTTAATTAATCTATTTTTTGATTTCTCTCCTTTCGTATTATTTTCCTCGCAAATAAATATCCAATCAACCCACTCTTCAGTTTCCATAATTTTATATAATTTTCCCTCTAGTTAAATACACTAATTTAAATACATTAATTTATTCTCTACTTTCAATCATTTTCTACTATTCCACACGTTTAATAACCGTACCTCGAGGACTCGATCGTTGAACGTACGACAACAGAGGGACGTATTTTTATCCCCGTAAAAATACTGAATCCCTTTCGAGGTAACTCCACGCGCGTTGATCGTTAAAATCAGCGGGGAGACCGATACAAGAACGTCGCTCGAAAACTTCGGCGGCGTTAACGCACTCGCGCCACGGCGGCTCAATTAGCCGGAATTCCACGAACGGGGTAACGAGTAATTGGGTATTTACGAGCTTCGCGATTCCCAGGGACCACCCGGCGCGAATATTACACTTAAAAGCTGTCGTCGATGAAACGGGCTACTCCACTGGCCCTTTCACGAGCCCGTTTCCATCTCCTTTTCCCAGTTTCCCCGGCTGGCACGCGGCCGGTCATCGACGTCGCGATCGGGTGCCGTGGAATATTTTAAGGTTCATTAAAAGTGCAATAATGAAGTCTCAGCCGGCCCCTCGAATAACTTCCGGCTGGCTCGTCGTTCAAACGGTTCCGTTCCCTCTTTTTCCACTTCCAGTTCCTTTCCAGCCAGCTCCCCTGGCCCGTACTTTCCGCCATTTCCCCCCTCCGCGTGCTCGAAACTTTATCCGCAAAGTCTTTCGGCCCTAGACGACCGGGCGAAATTAAAGCCAAAGTTTTCGTGGAAAAAAATCGCGAGCCCGTCTGCCAAGTGGTCCTTCCCTTCTTACTTCCGACGAAAATTTCCGGGGAGGGGGTGGTTCGACGGAAACTCGTGCAGAAAATAAGCTTCTTGGGGACTGGATGATCTTGGCGAACGTGGACTACATTTTTCGAAGAATATTTCTCATCTTTTTCTACCGTTTTAAGGTGAGATCTTTGCAATCATTTCTCCGAGTATCGTATCCTCTTTTTCTTTTAACGTTTCGACCACTGTGCTTTGGTTTGTTTTTTGCTCGAAGTATCTTCGTTTTGTATATCTTGTTCGAAATGCTTGGGTTTCACGTCTGTTTTATTTGGAACGATTGCATTGTATTTATTGCCAGAGAAGGTTACAGCGGAAATTTTTGTCGAAACATTTTTAAGAATATTGAAAACTGAAATTTAGAGAAAGTTGTTTAAAAGTATTATTAATTAAGAAACTGGGGTCGAGTTCTAGATCAATTGCTCTATGTGAATGTTACGACGTTACATCGTTTAATTATGAATAACGCGTCACGAGCAAGTTAAACGCGATACACGTTATAAGTCGTTTAGCGGACCTTACCTCAATCGTAAGAGCACATGCGTACATTGGATCTCCAAACTCGACTATGTAAGCCATGGATGAAAAAATCGTACCCTCGTGTATATATTATTCGACCCTGCATTCTAACAAACATTTGTGTACTCAACGAGCGTTTATTCGACAGAACGTTTTTGACCCCAATAATGAATCTTCCTCGATAAATTCTCTCAGTTCACAAACGTACAATAATTAAATACAATTGAATCTGTAACATTGTTCCACAACATTAGAACAATTCTGAAGAACTCAATAATTATGCAAAATCGTCCACAAATCAACCAAGTTAAATTCTACAAGTTACTAATCGACTAAAAATAAATAATTGTTTCCCCGAATAAAAGTTTCAAAGTATATGATAATTCCGCAGAACCCGATAAATGCGAGAAATCACCTGTAAATTAACCAAGTTCAATTCCACAAGTCGCTGAACGTACAACAATGAAACAAAAACGAATAACTTCCCTGTTAATTTCTACTTATTTCCCCGAAGCAAAATGTCAAAGATTTCGAAATCAGAGGTGACCAACATCTGAAATAATTTGAAACGATACGGTACCTGCAGCAAGAAATCACCCGCGCGTTAAATTCCGATCGATGCGTTACGATCGCGAAACGATCTTCGCGCGTACGTTGAAACACGGCATTAAAACACCGTGCAGAGCGGCTAATAACGAGGTCAATCGATCATCCTCCTTCCGTCTAGGCGTACAATCGCCCCGAAACAGATTCTCGATCCGACTCGGACCCGCCGGTCCAATTAGAGGCTAGGAAAAGCAGCCGTGCGATAAGCCGTGGCAGGAATCAAGCCGAATCGAGGACGGTGTATCGATTTCGATGCACGTCCGCGGCCGCGAGAGGGGCGGTGAAACCGTAGAGGGGGGGTAGGGACCGCGGCGGCAAAACGCGCGGCTGCGGCCCGTAACCCCATTAAACTTTTACGATTTAAGTTTCCGGCGACGTCGGGGCGGCAGCTCCTCGGCTACCGTAACGTCCCGATACCGGTGCCGCGCGCGAATACGTCGATCTCGCCCCGAATAAAAACAACCCCGTGTCCCCGACGTGTCCGCTTCGTGGTACGGTGGACCGAGAACGATGAAGCCGCGGCGGCAGTCACGCGTTCGACGTTATTCGTGTCGTGGATCTTAAAGCCGCTCGAGCTCGGAGAACACGGTGAACTCGTGACGGAACAGCCTGCACGGAGACTCGGGATCGACAAACCTTTCCTTATTAACTCTTTCGGACACTACGGCTTAAGAAATCTCTCACCTTTTCAACACTGGGACCGACAAAGGGGTCATCGAGACTCGTTTCGAATTTCTTTTTCAAAATTACGAGATTATCAACGGTGTCTTCATCTACAATATTCGTGGACAGTTAAGTTATCGAGTAATAAATTATCGAAATAGACAATTGACGATACTCGTAAATTTTGCATCGGATCTTGTCGGTAAAAAGTGAAGAATAGCACGGTTACTCGGGTCGACAAACCTTTTTTTATTAACTCTTTGGGACACTATGGTTTATGAAATTTCTCATTTTTTCAATACTGGAACTGACAAAGGGGTCAACGAGACTCGTTTCGAATTTCTTTCTCAAAATTACGAGATTATCAACTACAATATTCGTGGACAGTTGAGTCATCGAGTAATAAATTATCGAAATAGGTAATTGACGATACTTGTAAATTTTGCATCGGATCTTGTCGCAGAGACGGCAGAAAGTGAAAAATAGCACGGAGAAATTCCCAATAATAAAGTTTGACGTTATCAAACTACTTAACAAGTTTGCGGATATTAAGTTTGAAATAAAATTAGGGAAAAATTAGAAAGTCATGAATATCATTTTCGAGGTGTAATAAAATTTTTGTACCGTACTCTTGGAGAGAAGTTAAATTAAACAATCTAGCGAGCTCCTGGGGGTTTCTCCTGTGTAAGGGGGATGATCGCAATGAAAGTTGGTAAACACATACCTCGTGCGATACAGTTGAATGAGAAATACGTATACTATTGTATTTTCTCGAAACAGTGGCTTGTTTTCGGTTCGAGTCACGATGAGTAAAATAAATGTCTCTTAACGAGGCAGTTTTTTAAACTGGATGGACGCGACCCCTAGGGGACATTCTACTCTCCAATATGGATAACATAATCACTCCTTCGTATCGACACATCGATCTAGCAATATATTTTTTTTGTACGGTTTCAAACCTAGAAATTTCTCCGGAAATTTTCTCTTTCTTTCACGAAAGCACTTTTTTTTTTCTTTTTAAAGGGTTGCAGAAACGTAAATTTTCTTCTCTTCGGGGAGTTTGTGAAAAGTTTTAAAACCGTTGTCAATCTACAAACAAAATTCATAAAAAATTGATTAAAATCATTCCGTTCGAGTGAAACACCATGAAGTCAAAATTTGTTAAATTGAGAAAACGAGGGACCACTTTGATCGGAGCACCGGTCGCTACGAAGCAAACACTTATCGTTAATTATTGATAATCGAGAGTCGTGCCTCTGCTGCTGCAAACCGAGAGCATTACGACCAACGTTAATTCTGTCTTCTCGCGGGCAAATAAGCGACGTGGTTGCTCTCTACGCGCATGAATGAATCATTTAAACGCT
This sequence comes from Ptiloglossa arizonensis, assembly GCF_051014685.1. Taxonomy (NCBI): domain Eukaryota; kingdom Metazoa; phylum Arthropoda; class Insecta; order Hymenoptera; family Colletidae; genus Ptiloglossa; species Ptiloglossa arizonensis. Next base: position 14,735,689 of record NC_135055.1, read on the forward strand.
CGCAGCTTTCGACGCGAGTGTCATCGAAGCCCTATGGCAACTTCGTCGTTGTTTGTCGATTCTTCGCGCCTCTTGGGCCTCTTCCATAATTTAGCCACCGACACGAAATCGTAGTTTCGCTTGTGCTCGGCTTATACAGTTCGGAGTTTACGGTGGGGGTGGCCTGTGAAGCTTTCGCGAGCTGAGGAACCATCGTCAGGGGGAACACGTCGATTCAAATTTTCCCCGAATGAGTACTCTCGAAATTGCAATTGAAAATCAAACAGAGACGAAGGAACGAAGTGGAACATTTTTCTTTTTTGTAACCTTTCGAACATTATATTACTATTTCGAACATATTCTACGAATAAATACATGGAATAATAAGAGTATATGATACTATATCGTAAGATGGATGCAAATTAATATTATATTTAACGATAAACCCGAAACTCGTGAAACTACATAGTCTGAGTGAAAACAAAGAAAGAAGAGGAAGAAAAGAAAAGACAATCGTAGAATAAATATATTAGATATTCTTGATCCGATCGTAATTAATTTCACTGAATATTCACTGGCTTGTAAGGATTTCGTTTCAAAAATAGGAACACAAACGCCAAATAACGAACTTGAAAATCGTTGCACTCTTAGGAGGAAATACAATTATTAATTAAGCGCATAGCGACGGATGTTTTCGTTTTAAGAATACAAAATGGGATCGAATCCGACCAAAAAAGTAATGCGCGCGCGCGCGCGCAACATTGTTACGATTTTAATCGAAACATCGTAAAGGTTCTGGTGCCCCGTTTAAACAAATAAATTCCTTCCGTCCTGCAATGGTTTCTCAATTTTTCCCCGGGGTTTTCCTTGGGCGCCGGAACGAGATTTTCTTTCCGAAACCGCTATTACTGTTCGCTTTAACGTCAATATTTACCAGCTTTCAGGATCCCTATTTCCCTATGTCCTCGACGGAGAACGCGTTCCCGTATGAATCGCGATGAAAGCGCGATTCTATTCCACGGTGCTCGCCGTTTTCCGCGCTCGAAGATGCGTTACATTCATACTTACGCCGTATGTAAATGACGGACCGCATCCGTCTGATGCCGGCGCTCATCGTGCACTTCTGCCGCAGAAATGTACTCGAACATCCACTTGGTCGCGGCCATTGCCGCTGGAATCGTTCCTGGAATATCGATGAATCTACTGGCAAAGGATCTGTGACGAGCAATCGTCCTACTATTCAATATGTACCTTCCTTTGAGTGACCTTGAGCGATCAATTTAGTTCGTTCTAACTGTAGTTTTCCACCGCGCGATATTGAATCGTTGCGTTCGATTAAAATTGTTCTCATTCCGAAGATTGTAATTTTGAGTTACAATTGTGTTTTTCCGAAGAGAAGTATATTTTACAACTTAAGGGGAGTGCGAAAGAAAATTTTTAACGCGGATAGATTGTAAATTAAACATTTTCTTCCGTTAATGCATAGGTTAACTTTTAAGGGCGGCGCGAAAGAAAATTTCTAACGCGGAGAGAAGGTAAATTAAACATTTTCTACCGTTAATGCATAGGTTAACTTAAGGGTGGCGCGAGAGAAAATTTTTAACGCGGAGAGAAGGTAAATTAAACATTTTCCTCTGTTAATGCATCGATTAACGGAGTTTAACGACGGTAGGGAAATATTTGTCTTCTATCGTTTTAAACCTACCATTTATCACGGTTCTTTTTTTAAGAGAGCTTTTAAAGAGTTTGGTAATCATTATCGTGAACTAGATATATTACAAGTCTAGTGATTTACTTCTAAGAAAAGTAATCGATTGTGTACGCAGGGAGGATTCGAAAGAATGTATGATACGTATTAAATAATAATTGAAGTAATTGAGGAATAATAATAATATTGTAGTTGTATGTTATCGACGACGAAATGGCTTGCAATATTACCTTTAAATAAATTTACATTTCTAGATTCTCACCGCTCGTATTTCATTAATTTCGTCCTACTCGATGAAAGCTCACCTGACTTTTGGTCACATATTATGTCTCGTATTTCCTTTTTCGCGTGAAAAATCTAAAGAATCGGTAAAAAGAACCTCCAATCAATATTTCAACCGGAAATGGGTTAATTTTATCCTACTCGATAAAAGCACTCCTTCGAAACACTTAGTTTACAGTTCGTAGATAAAATTCTTATTACACGTTATAGATTACGTTTTCTTTTTCGCGTGGAAAATTTGAGAAACCGATAAAGAAAATAATCAAATCGAAATTTTGAGAAAAAATGGATTAATTTCATCCGACTCGTTGGAAACCTTAGCCCAAATCACGTTTGGCCCTTTCGTTCCGCCACGAAGCACGAAACGGAGCATTCCGTGGGGAAGGAAAGAATCAATTCCATGGCTCATCGTCGGAAACCATAAAGATATTCTCGTTTGAACTTTCGCTCGGCAGGTTTCCGGCAACCCGTGTACACGGATATGTGCACCGTGGGGCTTTCAAGGTGGTCTTCGAAAAGTGCAGCTGGAGTGGCGTTTCTGTTTGCTCGACAGCTGCGCGCGTCCTTTCTTCGGGATTACGTTGCACCGTGTCTTGAATTCGATCTTACCGGCACGAAACGTTCGAGAAAATTCGGACACGTGCGCTACCGGTTGCGAGCATTTGCTCGACCAAATCTTATTTCCTCCCTCAAAGATGTGACGAGATTTTTCCAACGAATTAGGACTAACCACTCGCTGCTCGTTACTCCGCCATTGGCCAGTTTCTTGAGACAGCGTTCTGAAAAAATTCAAAGATTCTATATAATATCATTCGATAGTTAAAACCACTTAATAGTGACAATTCGAACAAATATACGCATTTCGACGTTAATTTCAGGTCTGCATAGAAAATAGAAAGAATAGAAGAAGAATAAAAATTCTAAAGATTAAAATATCAGGGAGTCAACTTATTCTTTTGTGCATATCGGGCGATTAAAGAAGAAGTCTAAAACCTTAACATCGGTGAGATCAATCGATTAAGTATTTTTTATTTCTTTATAACCCTCTAAAGTCTTTTATTCCCTGTATTGAAACGTACCCTCTTTATGCTTCCTTTCGGGAAATTTTGCTTTCAAATACCATCCACCGATACACGTATAACCGCAAATCGTTTTTTCCGCGGTTGAACACCTTCTTCTCGGCGACTACGTTCTACCAAAATTCGATATTCCCCCACCAGCTCTGTTTCACATCACCAACGTGCATGAGAAATTTAATACGAACTATAACATCCAAAATGAATATCCCTCCTGCGTCCCGCTTTGATGTCGGGTCGTAGCTACCCGCAGACCCACGAACGTGAAATTGGACGAGCAGTGTGACGCAGTTCCTAAATTAGCGCTTCAATTTCGTGCGGGAAGTCGTCTCGCGAAATTCGACGGTATGTTTTTATCATAACGTCTCCGTGCTCTCGATCAGAAACTTTTAACCTCCTCTACCGAAAATCGGTGCTTCTTTGTCCACGTTGTTAATAAAATCAAATACGAGAGGGGATTCGTGAGGAATTTGTTAGTAGGGGGTGCTGAAACATTCACCCTCGCCACCTGTACCAAAAATCAGCGCTTCTGTATCCTCGTTACGGGATTAGGGGGGTTTAAGTACGAAAGGGAGGAGAGTGTCGACAATAACTTAGTAGAAAAGGGGGGCTCGAGGCGTTCAGCCCACTATACTAGACACTGGCGCTTCTCTATTTTCATTAATAAAAAAATCGATTTGTAATACTTTTAGTCTCCAGAAATCAGCGTTTCTTTCTCCCCTCTTATTGTAAAAAAAAACAAGTATAGAAAAGGGGGGCTCGCACAACTAAACACTGGTGTTTTTCTATTTTCATTATTATATAAACGATTTGTAAAACTTTTAGCCTCCAGAAATCAGCGTTTCTTTCTCCCCTCTTATTGTAAAAAGAAACAAGTATAGAAAAGGAGGGCTCGCACAACTACACACTGGCGCCTCTTTATCTTCATTATTGTAAAAACGATTTGTAAAACTTTTAGCCTCCAGAAATCAGCGTTCCTTTCTCCCCTCTTATTCTAAAAAAAAAAAACAAATATAGAAAAGGGGTTTTGTAAAACTTTTAGTCTCCAGAAATCAGCGTTCCATTCTCCCCCTTTATTGTAAAAGAAAAATAAGCACAAAAGAGAGGGAGGCCTCGCGCAACATCGAATATGATTCGATAATGGCGGAGGGGCTCGAATGTTCAGTCCCCTCTAGTAGAAATCGACATTTCTTTGTCACCGTTATTATGAAAAACGAGTACGCGAGGAGGGGAGGGGAGGGGAGGGGCACGCCCACGAAAGGGGAGACAGCGTTGAAAACGACTTGTCGAACATTTCGGTGAAATTCGGCCGCGCTTATTAATTCGCCCTCGTTTACACGCTATTCCGGCGCGGAGATAGCGCGCTCCGCGGAACATTTGTTCGCGACCGCTTCATTTTCTCTGGTTCCGAAATAAAGTGATTTATCGTCGCGCGAGCTGCGGTCCCCTCAATATTTATTGGTCGCGTGTACCCATTATTATCGACGCGCGACGAACGACGGAAGAGGTATGGGTGAAGGGAACGTATGGAGGAGGGGGGTGGTGGTGGGAGTGATGCAAATTTATTTAACGCGACGGACGAATGTTAGTTTTGCAGCGCGCGTTGCTCGTTGACAAGTATCGGGACGTTTTGCAAATCTGACGAGATAATTTTTTCGCCGATACGAACGAGAAGTGCAGGAGGAGGGTGGGGGGCGGGGGTGTAGGAGCTGATTTTGCTTTTTGATGTACGCGCGACAAATATTTGTCCGGATTACTATTGTTTATAGCGGAACGACGACTGCGTAATTAGCCGTATTTCCGCGTTAACGTTTGTTCGTTATATTCCTACACAATTGTCGAGGTATATTTACACATTTTATATCGTTCACTTTGATTTTCCTTGATTTTCCTGCGCGATACGTAGATTGCTAAGCTAATTAATTGTTACGAAGTTGTATTAAACAAAATGTTTAATACCTGTTCGTATCGACCTAGATTTTTGAGTAAAGAAATATCTACAGCGTGTTTCTAAAACAAGCACTAGGGACTCCCTAGACGTCTTGTTTGCCTACACGATAAAAGCACCAGCATTCTCCCTCTCCTCTGCTCGATGTGATCGCGTTCAGAACATAATTCCACTATATAAAACAAAGCATCAAATCCATCACTTCCATACAACCAATTTCATCGCATCGTTTTCAACATTATTCATAAATTGTTTAAGTACTTTCTCCCCTAAGAGAATTTCTAATATAATTTTTAAAGAATTCAGAAGAAAAGTTTAATACTTGTTCCTGTCTATATTTTCGAGTAAAGAAATATCTACACTGTATTTCTAAAACAAGCACTAGGGACTCCCTAGACGTTTTGTTTGCCTACACGATAAAAGCACCACCATCCTCCCTCTCCTCTGCTCGATGTGATCGCGTTCAGAACAAAATTCCACAATATAAAAAAAGCATCAAATCCATCACTTCCATACAACCAATTTCATCGCATCGTTTTCAATATTATTCATAAATTGTTTAAGTAGTTTTTCTCCTAAGAGAATTTCTAATATAATTTTTAAGGAATTCAGAAGAAAAGTTTAATACTTGTTCCTGTCTATATTTTCGAGTAAAGAAATATCTACACTGTATTTCTAAAACAAGCACTAGGGACTCCCTAGACGTTTTGTTTGCCTACACGATAAAAGCACCAGCATTCTCCCTCTCCTCTGCTCGATGTGATCGCGTTCAGAACAAAATTCCACAATATAAAAAAAGCATCAAATCCATCACTTCCATACAACCAATTTCATCGCATCGTTGTCAACATTATTCACAAATTGTTTAAATACTTTCTCTCTTAAAAGAATTTCTAATATAATTTTTAAGAAATTCAGAAGAAAAGTTTAATACTTGTTCCTGTCTATATTTTCGAGTAAAGAAATATCTACACTGTATTTCTAAAACAAGCACTAGGGACTCCCTAGACGTTTTGTTTGCCTACACGATAAAAGCACCAGCATTCTCCCTCTCGTCTGCTTGGGCCGATCGCGTTCCGTCATATCCACCGCGCGACACGAAACGCGTGTGTATCCACGGTCTGGAAACGAGGCACGTCGTGCCGTGGGATCGTTTGAGAGGTCAACCGGCCGGTTCCTTCTTCCATCGGTACCCATCGGCTCTCGCTGGAAGCCGACCGGTCGCAAATTGCGCCCGGGAGAATGTACGATCGTGGTCGGTGCGTATACTCGCGCAGGAACCGAAGCCGCGGTCGCGACAACAAATAAGGAATGAAAAATATAGCCCTTGGCGCCCGTACAATGGCGATATTTATAAACGCACGCTGAATCCTTCCATCCCCCGATACCTCGATCTTTCTCACTTTTTCACCGTCTTCTTTTTCTCTTCCCCCTCCCCACACTCCGTCGTCGTCCCTCCAGTGCTCTTCCACCTCCAGCGTCCCTCCCCCGTTTCGTCCTTTCTCCTTTTCTCCATTTTTTCTTTTTTTCTTCTTTTTTCTTTTTTAAACCCCCTTCTCCGCTCCGCTTGCCCCCATCGCTTCGATCGTCTCTGACAAATTCCCAGACGGAAGGCACACGCCTAAAAGGATCGACTTCATAAATTCTCGACCTCGGTAAACCACCGAACAGACCTCCTTCGTGGATTTATTCGAAACCTCGCCGCAGGACCTTTGGGGGACGCGAAGGTCGCGCGGAAATTTTCGAACGACGAACTCATTCCCCGAATGGGCCACGGGAGAGGGGGGAACATTTTTGCGGATAACGAACCGTACGTTGATTTATCCGACAAGTGATACTTTTGGCGCGATGTCTTGCATTTTATGGTATAATTTTTCATTTTAGTTTTCGTTCGACGATTAATCGAAAACAGAAATGTTGTATTTCGGTAACAGCGAGTATTGTACGTTTTCGATCTACGTGCAAGTTTTCTTTAGAAGAAACTTTGGTGGAACAATTGTACAAATTGATCGTGAAAGCATTGACAAAAATTTGGATATATTTGAAAAAAAAAAGATCTTTGCAAACACTCGACGGTTGCAGGTTTTGTTTAATTTGGACATTGTTTGCATGGGTCGGAAGATGTGCAAAGTTTTATCCGAATGAAACCAACGTATAGCGATCGGACAATTAAATTTTTATTTGCTCGTCGCGCAATATTTCGGCTTGTAATTGAAATTCTACATTTTATTCAATGAGTAACGGACGAAAAGCTGTTCATTTTTTATTCGTTGCTCCAAACTTTCAACCGGTTACAAATTTTGTCCATCTCTGATTCGAGTATCGCGCGGTCCCTGATAAAACGTTAATATTCAACGTGTGTAATTTTATAAAACTCGTTAAACGCTTACGGAATTAATTCTATATGCACGATATACAACCGCATCGATTGCTTCCGTCTACACGAGAAATGAAAGATTTTTTCTATTTGCAAAAGTGCACCGTGTGCTCACACGTTTATTTTGTATACTTTTTATTCGTTGTTCGACATATTCATCTCGATAAGAATATTGCTCGTTTCTGCGAAGGAGCCATTTTATGGCGGACGCGCTGCTCGTTTTTACGAGTTTTACGATCGAAGGTTTGGGAAAGGAGGGGGGGGGGGGGGCGTTTCTCTGAAGTCTATCCTAATTCTGTGTTTCCGCTTGCGATCGTAATTAGTGCGCGTAATATAGAAAACGTATGGAAACAGTGCCGCTCTGACGTATTGAAAAAGACCAAATTATAAAAATAAAAAAAAAGAAGGATTATTGAACCGAGTAATTTCTCGATATTACGGTGGTAGGCTGAACATGACTCGTATATTAAAAAAAAGCTGAGCATATGTGTAATTAATTTTTTAGAATCGAGGATATTTATTAAATTTTACAATTTGTATAATTTACAAATTGTCACCACCTGTGTAATATCATCCGTTTGTTTGTAACACATTAAGGGCTATCACGATTTTAAAAAATATCTGTTTCTAATATTCTGGTGTTCTATATATTTGCATTGGTGAACATAATGCAGTAGTGATTGTATCGAATTTCTATCCATTTTCGAATTCCTCCTGATAAATATCAGACGATTTATTTTCAATTTTTTTGAAAAAATTTATAATCACAAACAATTCTCCCCAACTCTATGTAATTTCACAATTACAAACATTTCCCAACGTAATTCTACAATTGCAAACACTTCCTATTGTAAGTCCACAATTACAAACACTTCCCAACGTAATTCCACAATTGCAAACACTTCCCATTGTAAGTCCACAATTACAAACACTTCCCAACGTAATTCCACAATTACAAACACTTCCCAACGTAATTCCACAATTGCAAACACTTCCCATTGTATCCACAATTACAAACACTTCCCATACGTAATTCCACAATTGCAAACACTTCCCATACGTAATTCCACAATTCCAAACACTTCCCATACGTAATTCCCCAATTGCAAACACTACCCATCGTAATTCTACAATTACATCCAATTCCCCGAACCTCTACAAGTACCCATCTAAACGATACGAGACCCAAACAGTAAACCTAACCGTGCCCATAGAATTGAAATCGCTAATTATTCCAGGCCAATTAGAGAAATCCCATCGGCGTCGGGCGACGCAACTTCCGGCCACCGTTTCGTAACGTTGATATCGGGGACAAAATTCGTGGAATCGAAATATCGTGAGCGCGGTTTTCCTAGAACAGTTCGGGGATCCGGTTCCCGCGACAGAAACTGGTCTCGGGTTACGGTTTCACATTGGAGCGTATCGTGGCCCGCTAATGTAAAATAAACTCCGGATTCGGGGGGTCGGGGTGGATCACCTGCACGAGAAAAAACGATTATGCACGCCCCACGCGGCCATTTTAATTCTGTCGCGCGACACAGAGAGCGACATTAGCCGCGGTGTCGCGCAGCTTGTGTCCCGCGGATTCGTCCGACCGCCATAAATAATAACGGGGGCCTTTATTGGCGACAATATTTCACGCGCGATCGGCCACGGTGGCCAGAGGGGACCACGGATCGGTCATTAGACGCCACGAGGGAACTCTTTCGGTGGGTACGCCACGGGGGACACGGATGAAAGAAACAGAGACAATCTAGGCCAGCCTTCTCGCTCCCCTCTGGATAATAAAAATCCGATAATTAGAACCAGACGTTTTAACGCCTCGATGGGTGTATTTAGATCGCGAGTTTAACGTTTCGTTTCGCAGGATTTAAAGTTTTGGCGGGTTACGTGAAAACGAAGGCCCGAAATAGCTACGAAATTATACAGAATTTTGCGAAATTCGACATTGTTTTTTTCAGAAACTATTTTTCGAAAAAAAAAAAGAACACCTCAGGGTAGAACTCACCGCAATATATATATAGAATGGATCCAGTAGGGGAGAGAGAAATAGCCTATTCGGAGCTCGGTGAAAAAAATGCAAAAATCTGGTAAAAATGTCTCGTTTTTGTACACGTTGCCTCGTCGAACGTGATTTTTTTTTTGGAAAGCAGACGGTTTTTCGTCCCAAGGAGTTTTCAACGTCGATTTATTTCGAAAAAATGAAAGATGAGTCGGAAATTGGTTCAATTTCGATCGTCGATCCTCCGTGCAGGAATATTGGGTTTTTTTGCGTCGCGTTGAATGTTTGTTTACCACGATCGAGTATTGTGTTTAAATAAACGTACCTCCCGCGCCAGAAAAAGCGTTCCTCCTCATATTTCGCGGTCAACGCGGGTCGCGATGAACACGGAGCCATCCCGATGATTCACGATCATGACTCACTTTACTACCACGGAACCGGTAAGGGTTCTCGTAAACGGAAAGGTCTTCGAAGCCGAAGTAGCGACCAAGAGAAAGCGAAAGGGAAGACGAAGGGCCGCGTCGTAAGGATTCGATGCCCTGAAAAGACTCGCTGGAGTAGAAAACTTTCAAACGGTGTTCCGCAATGGCTGCTCCGATTGTGACATTACTATACACAGTGTTTCGTTGATTCACACGCCATTTTTTTCATGGGCACATCGAAAATGTAATTTTCCCAGGTGATATTCGTTCTCTGTACATTCTTCGATAACGAATCGTTAAAAACGACCAAATACGAGCGATAAAATGTTTACTTCTTCCTCGAAATTAACAATAACCGTAGGTAAGGAACACAGTGCGTTTCTTTTACGACCGACGCAAGCAACAAATTTTATTTCGTTTCGCTAAAAGTATTTTAAAATTGATAGTATAGTGAAATATAAAATTTTCAAATGATATTATATATACTGATGCTCGATCGATAATGACATAATTTATTGTGCGTAATCGCTCGGATAATAATTCTAATATTTTACCTACCGAATATCCTACAATTAATAGCACAAATATTACACTACTATAATATTCTCAATATTCTCCATATTATAATACGTTACAATATTCTCAAAAATAAATGAAAACTCCCATATTTCCGGTAAACATCGTCCAAGAAGATGTATCGATACTTTGCCATTATAGAACCCCATAACCCCCTTCGATTTGATCAAATCGAAGAAAACCAGGATCGTCCGAAAGCGTCCCTCGGTGACGCACGGGCCGTGGTTTACTGTTCGCGGCAATATTGAAAATTTCAAACGTTTCGTCGGGGTAACGAATTTACAACTCAATTACACGCTCCAGCCGCGGACAGTGGCGACACGGTCGTGCTCGCGCACGCGCACGCGCACACGGACGTGGAAAATGTAAACCTCCTCGCGTGTCGTTCAATGAAAGATTCAACGACGGAAGTGGCCTGTGGAAGCACTCGCGCGAGTGGTTCCCGGAATGAAATGTAAACGCTGCTGGTGGCGTGGCGAATCGAAATCGTTTCGACGTTGAACGCGATTCATGGCGTTTGCGGTGTCGGCTTGTTGTTGGCCGCGAGATCGGACGCGATAATCAAAGGTAAACCCCGGCCGATGGCACCAAATCAGGATTTTGAAATTGCTACGCTGCCGTGATACGCGGCCCACCGTGGACGGGGGCTCGTTAGTGTGACACGGACAAACGGAGCTTTTGCCAAATTACGTTATTTATCGCGGCAGCGTGTCACCGTCGAAAGTAAAATCGAGCGTCACGAGCGCGCGAAAGGAACGCTCGTCGATCCAACGCGAAACAGGAGGGACCCGATTTTTCAAACATGAAAAGAAAGAGAGAGAGAGAGAGAGGGAGAGAGAAATATTTCTGGAAAGCACCAGCGACGAGACTGACTATTAACTTGCGTGTCACCGTCGAAAGTAAAATCGAGCGTCACGAGCGCGCGAAAGGAACGCTCGTCGATCGAACGCGAAACAGGAGGAACCCGATTTTTTAAACATGGGAAGAAAGAGAGAGAGAGAGGGAGAGAGAAATATTTCTGGAAAGCACCAGCGACGAGACTGACTATTAACTTGCGTGTCACCGTCGAAAGTAGAATCGAGCGTCACGAGCGCGCGAAAGGAACGCTCGTCGATCGAACGTGAAACAGGAGGAACCCGATTTTTCAAACATGAAAAGAAAGAGAGGGGGGGGGGAAGAGAAATATTTCTGGAAAGCACCAGCGACGAGACTGACTATTAACTTGCGTGTCACCGTCGAAAGTAGAATCGAGCGTCACGAGCGCGCGAAAGGAACGCTCGTCGATCGAACGTGAAACAGGAGGAACCCGATTTTTCAAACATGAAAAGAAAGAGAGAGGGGGGGGGGGAAGAGAAATATTTCTGGAAAGCACCAGCGACGAGACTGACTATTAACTTGCCTGCCTAGTAAACAAGACCTTCTTTTATTCTAAGATGAGTATTGTATTGTAAAGTATGGAATGAAATATTGTAGGTAGAAATCGTGGTTGAGGTAATGATGAATTAATCAACACTGAGACCCTGATTTCCTGAGATCCATCGATATGCATAAAGAATCATAATAATGGAGCGCAAGAGAATATTTGAACGTACAATTTTCCGCGAAATTTCTTAACAATAATACCAGCAATTATTTCTCCGCCAATGTGCGTTCAATTAATTTCCACTCGATCGACAAACATTGAAAATAGTATTTTATATTATAAATTTCACGAGTTCGATAATCGTTCGATAACACGTACTCGACCAATTTAAGTTACGGATTTATGTTTCCGAGCGGAGCTTCGAATCTACGGTTACCCGAAATTAAGAAAAAACGAACCAACAGCGAGAAAAATTTCTCCAACGATGGAATTATTTCTCATCGCAATAAACAGAATGTGAGCCAAAGCGTATTGAAATTACCGCAGACGTGTATTAAAATGTAATCGCGAAAGCAAAGTATACTGCGATTGTATAAATTTGCGAGGAAAAAGACCGTGCAAAGTACGGTCTTTATGCTCGCACAAACGAAATAATAATTGGTCAGGGTTGAAAAACTCGACGATGGTTACTTTAACGACTCATGAAATGTATGGAAACGAAATTTAAATTTCAATTAAACCAAATCGTAACCGGGGCGTTTGTCAACCGTTCAATTACTCGAGAATCCGTGAATTAAATTTGCTCCATTGATTTCGTTTGAATTTCACAGCGGCCCAGTCTCGCCCACAATTATTATTTCCATAATTATTCCAACAATTTCCAGATTATTCCAATAATTATGCGAAATCCGCGGGTCGTTAATTATCGTATTTTTTGAACATAAAGCGAAGGATTATTTGCGGGTGTGCGTTCAACGGGATAATAATTCGTGAGCTTTCCAAGTTTCGTGAATATCTTCTAAACTCTCTTAATTGATATCAACATTAATTTCATCGGAATGGAGCGAAATAGCGTTAAGTACGCGTACTTTGTGCTAAAACGTTCTTCGGTAGTGTAAATTTATCGCGTTCGTTGAAAACGGGCAACGAACTAAAATTCATTATTCGATACGGAAAATCCTGTTTGTTAATAAATGCTCTACGTTAACAGTGTCGAGTAAAACGCGGTACGTTTTCTTTATTTTATACGTAAGAACGTGTACAATTTTATTATTCTTGTACGGTAGAGTAAATTGTATTTTGAAAAGGTTTGGGTTAAATACGACCCACATACGATAAAAATGTAATTTACTATATAGCTTCATCATCTTACACAATGAACGTTAATAAATTTGCGATAGAGTCTAAAACACTTGGTTACAAGTTGTAACTTGTTATAACTTATAATGCAATAATTTTTTCCTTCGATCGTTCTAACAAACAAACGTGCCTTATGCTTTCTGCCGATTAAATTACATTTACGAAAACAAGAATAAATAATACCAATATTCCTCGAATTATTGGTAACGAAGTTCAAGGAACATTAGATATAGCAACGTGTACTAGATAATCATTCGTAATTATATTATTGGCTTTTATGTGCTGCACGCTTTAATATATAATTTATGGATCTGTATTTTATCGTTTATGTTTAATTATAAACTTCTCATATATAATAAAAAATTAAATATTCATCGACATACATTCTTTTCAACGATAGGATAGCAAGTTTCGTTAATTTCGATTAAAAGTAAAAGAAATTGGTACTGTCCGTCCGCCGGAAGAAGGCTAACGAGTATTTATATCCCCACTCACGTTTACAGTCTACTAACTCTTCGTTACCATCGCACGCGTTGTCCCTAGAAGATCGAAAAGGACCAATAGCGACGATGCGTGTGATGGAGAGAAGATAGAGCTGGTAGATTGCGAACTAGAGACCGGATGTAAATACTCGTTAGCCTTCTTCTCGCGGACGAACAGTACCAATTTCTTACTTTGAATCGAAATTAACGAAACTTGTAATTTTTATCGTTGAAAGGAACGCGTGTCGATGAATTTAAAATTTTTTTATTCCGGTTCCTTTAATTCTGTGACATTTATCCAAGAAAATGTGTGACTAAAATAAAACCGGAAAAAACTTGTCAAAAATCTGTTCCAGCTACGTATAAATAAATGAAAAATTGAAAAGTCTCGCTCAATCTCGAGCTTTGTGTTCCAAATATGGTATCTCGACAGTAGAGGGTTAACCCTTTGACGAGTACGATCGGATTAAATCGTGTCGGATAGCGTATGACGATATATGTACAGCCCAAACTAAACGATTGCAACGATGAATTTGTTCTCTATTTTGTCCTGAAATAAAATATTTTTCACACGCGCGAAACAGTGCTTGTAAAATGTTTCTAAATTGAGTCCACCGAGGAAAAAATTACTTTGCGATTTTGTACACGATTTTATATGTATTATATTATATATATTTTTATATATTTTCTCGTTACGTATAATGATTATTAAGTATTTATTTCTTATACACGCGATATTATTCACCGATACCACTATCGAAACGTATAATCAAAGGTAAATATGTAACGAAAATTTACGTACACTGTCAAAATAAAGCTCACTCCTCAAAGAGTTGATACATATTCGAAACAATGATCTCGAAACCTAAACCCGCACCAATATGTAAAAAATATGTATACACACTCTCAAAATAAAGCCTACTCGTCGAAGGGTTAATACACATTCGAAACAATGATCTCGAAACCTGAACCCGTGCCCTCGTATTCGTAAGATCTTCGTTTCTCGACCGATGAAATATTTAAAAAAAAAAAAAAAAGAGAGAAACGTAGCCGTAAAACAACGATGGTACCTCGTTCACCGATCAAAGCGAAATTCCCGAGGAAGCGTGCTACGAGCACGTCGAGACGCGAGCGAGCTTCGCGATACTGCGGCGATCTTCTTATCGGATCTCGTGGGCAACGATCGATTCGTCTCGGAGCAGGTCTGCGTTAAAGCATCGACGCGCAGATAAATCTACATACTTCGAGGGGTCCGCGGTATGCGAACAACCGAAATGGCCGACGATCCGAGACGAAGACGCGCGCGAGTACGTGGAGGCACGCGGGCCGAAATTCACGCGCGTCGTAAATCATCGCTCGTCGATTCCTCGCGAGCAGTGTCGTCGTCCGCGTCCCCTGGCGTCGCTTTTCGATGCCCAATGGAATACGCCTACGCCTATGGCTTGCGTAAAATTCAACGGGGAACGACCCCGTCGTTGTGACGTCTTGACCCGATCGCAGAAATGAGATTCGTCTTCTAGAAGAAGTCAAAGAATTCGAATCGGAGGATTCAAGGGGACGTTGAGGTTGAATTTTTGAGATTACGAACGAATGCTTTCCGATACAGTTGAACCGTTGTTTCACGAACACCCGTCGTATAAAATTTGTATTGTGTAAACGAATTTAGTGCTTCAACAGTCTATTGCGTTAGTATTCTGTCGTGTGAACCATCTATTGTGTGAATATTTTGTTATGTGAACTAACCATTATGTGAATATTTTGTTATGTGAACTAACCATTATGTGAATATTTTGTTATGTGAACTAACCATTATGTGAATATTTTGTTATGTGCATGTGGTCTACTGCATGAACAGTCTGTTATGTGAATATTTCGTTAAGTGATCAGTTTTCTCTGTGAACAGTCTATTATGTGAACATTCTGTTAAGTGAATAGTCTATTGTGTGAACATACCGTTGTGCGAATAGTCTATTATGTGAACTTTCTATTATGTGAATACTCTGTTAAGTGAACAGATTGTTGTGTGAAAATTTGATTATGCAAACGGTATGTTTCTCGTTATAGCACTCTATGGAAATATAGGAAGTGTTTATTCCCTTCTGTAGGAATCTATTCACCATGATTTAGTACGAAGTTGAGATAGTACGTGTAACGGTATATCGTAACATCGCCGGTGTTTTAAATAATGATCAAGAAGTGAATAGTCAAGATGAAACCAGTGATAGTAGTGACGAAGATGCACTACCTTGTTTCGAGGCATTTACAGCTTTGGATAAAGAGTTTAGATATATTGTTTCTTTTTAATTTCGTATTCTCCGCATTAAGTTACCTAAAAACCAGTTGTATTTATTTCATTTCATTCGATAATTAATTAAACTCGATTGCCAACCATTTGCTGTTCCATTATATAAATAATACTTTCTTCCGCTCTGATTTCCCATCTGAAATCACTTTTTATTTTCATATATTCATATTTTCAAAAATGACCGAGATTAATTATCTTCTCGAGAAATATTTCTCTATTTCAAACCTTGCAATTTCTTCCTAACCTCCTTCCTAATATAATAAAAATAAAAAAAAAAAAAACACAAGGAATAATTTTCTTCCATTTTCCAGTCTAGAATATTCCCAAGTACTTACCAAGTCGTTATCAAGCTACTTCGTTTAAGAATACATTGATAAAATTACCACTTCGCTCAACAATATATCGCTAAAAGTTTACAGTACCCTTATTTGTTACTTCACCCCGCTACTAGTACGTGAGCTGTAGTACAACTATTGTAAATCTTCTAGTACAACTGTCAATAGATTATTATACGCTTCTAGATCCCAGTTTTCTATTCATCCATCGACGTTCGCGTTCAAGCACCGTTCTGCTTTCCCGCCTGGCTCCTCTTCGAAATTCTCAGCGGCGCGAGATTAATCGAAAGCTCCTAACGAATTAATTACTCGTTCGATAGCCACTTGGGCCGACCGCGATGCCTCCCCGTCTCTAGGAAGAGAGAGAGAGAGAGAGAGAGAGTTCGCCATTTTTTGCACGAACGTGGACGCACCGTGACACCTCGGTGTAAATTACTGAAAACGGTGATCACGATAATGGTTGGCGAGCCTAAGGGCAGTTTTATCGGCGGCAAATGAAACGGGCCGCCGCATGCCGGTATCGCAACGCGACAAATGCCTCCGTGCGTTTCTACGGAGCTTTACGGGACATAAACGACGCATAACTCACCATTACCCATGGCGAAACGGCTGCCACGATATTGCTAAGACAATAATTTATCCCGGGACGCGTGTTCTTTGCCTAAGGCCGATATCTCTCCCCCTGTCCTTCTCACTTTTCCACCTCGAAACTTGTTACCGCGCGAATTAAACACGCGCAGGGGTCGCGGACACCTCCGTGTACTCGAAATTAGTTTATCGGTCGACGATATCGTAAAACGTGTTAATTGAACGTTCGTACGCCACATTTGCAACGGGTAACGCCGTGACGAATTCATTTTCAGCCCTCGATCATCGACGTTCGAGCATTTTTAGCGAAAAGCAACCAGGAACGAGTTTTTCGTTGGGTAGTTGAGCGGTTTGAGTGCAGGTGGAAGATATTGGCCGCTCAAGGTCACCGGGGAGCGCTCTCCAAGCTGCAGGTTAATAATCCGTTGAAAATAAAATACGTATAAACGTATTTATGTACAAAAATTCATATACACGAGGTTGAACTAATGTTTTAAACGATCGATCCGTCGGAACGAAAATAACGAATATTGAATTTTTTTGAGAGCTACTCGAAATGTTCGTACAAATTTCTCCAGTCGTTGAAATTACCTGAATCGATTTTATTATCTAATTACACGAATAATAGATTCACTGCAATTATTCGAATAATTACTCGAACGATCGAGTTATTCATATTGGAACTCGAATTTTTCGCGATATTAAAATTCCAAGAAATATATTCTCCGTTTACAAAACACAAAATTGAACCAAATTACCAGAGTGTAATATTTGATGAAAAGATCGAAATTCTACTTCTCTTCAAATTTAAACACTATAAAATTATAACATTATAAAATTAACAATTCCATAATTTTTCGAGAAATATATTCCCCACTATATTTCGATAATCGGAAAACTATTAGGACTCGAACCGTACGAGTGGAAACGATAATTGAAAACAGCTGGTGTGCGTCTGAAAATTAATCACAATTTATTACATCGACGAATATAATTTCCAAAACCGTTTAGAAATTACGCAGAGTTCCAGTAGAGACTTCAAAAATTCCCGAGACGTTACGAAGAATATCTTTCAATAGTAGCTGATCAATGTCAACGTCTACGTTACACGCAACACTAACGTTAAAAATGCTCGATCGGACTCGAATATCGAAGGAGCTCAGAGTCAGTTTAAAGTTCGTCAAAATTTACGCCTCTGTCGAGCAATTACCATCGAAAAATCATGTGACAGTCGGCCGAACGAGTCCCTCCTCGGTACTGTCGGACCATAAATTACACCAAACGAATTGCACTACGCGCCGTAGCCGCGAAGCAGTCCGAGTTAATTTCCCGTTAGAGCAAGCAGAACACGATTCGAAGCAAAACGAGAACAGTCTTCGCTCTCCAAGATGGTCGCACGAATAGTACGAGCAAATATTGGGAAGTTGTACGTGGAACATCGAATTTTCTGCACGCGTCTGTGTAAATTAAGTTCAGCGAGTCGAAAGCTAGGTAAACTCGGTGCTAAAGGCGTCTTATATTCGTGTCAAATTTTTCCTTGAAAATATAGACAAATTCCGAGGCGCCAAAACTACGGTCTCGAAACGTTAACGTTAGAAATAATATCACGAGTTTGATTGCTATTGCGTCGAAATTATACATGTAGTCGAAGTTTGCAGTTTGTGTAGAGTACTGAGATACAAGAGAGAGAGTGTGGTAGTTTGTCTTACAAATGGTGTATTAAGGTTAGATAAGTAATTTTAAATAGTTATGGACTTTAAAAAAAGGGAAATTGTCGTAAAGTGTCGGTAAGAAGTATATAAGTATGTTAGTAGTTATTAATACTTATTAAGAAAATTTAGACCAGCTTCGAGTAATGAAATATTTATGCTACAAATTTTCGAAGCACTACAGGTATACCTGAAACGTTGACTTGGCAAAGAATTTTTATATAAATATAAATTCTCACCGATCGAAACAAAATTCTTATTTAAATTATTGCAAAGTAGTTTAGGAATGAAAAATTAAAAAAAAAATGGTTGCTTTCTGTTCTAAAGCGAGAGCTTTATTTCCTTGTCTCGAAATAAAACACTGGTAATTTTTCGATTCAAGACGAAGAGAAACGAAAGAAGAAATTTATATGGTAAAATTTTCATCTTCGACGATCGTGCACCTTCTTCGAGAATTTTACGATATTTCTCGTCGGTGAGAATCCGGAAAATCCGAAAGATTCGTAAAATCGATAATTAAATCTAAAAATTTGTATCGCTTTCACGGGCCGTGGTTCAATTTTCGCGACTAATCAGCAAATTACCTCCAGCGGTTGATTCAGTCGATATCTATCGTCGATCATCGCGCAATTGAATATTAAACATTTGCCGATGATGCGGTTCGCGAGTGTCCTAAATAAACAAGTGCAGGCCGTAAATTTACATCGTTTCGAAGCCAGCCGGTTGCACAACCGTATGAAGCCGCATGATCGTCCCTCGCGTTTCATAGCAGGGAACGATCGCATTGCTGAATCTGATACCGTGGATGTTCGCGCGTAATCATTCGTCAATAATTTCAATCCGGCTAACTTATCAATCGTCAACGGGCTCGACTTTGTAACGTGGCTAGATGGATCAAGCTGCTTTCGCCGCGTGTCCACCGGAACAAGCTAGATGTGACAGTTTTATCGGAGCTGGACAGATGAATATGGATTCCCTTCAATCGCGTGGTAACCCTTTTGTTTGAAACACGGCGCCACTGTTCGGTGATTATTCCATTGAGTACTCGAAAATTGGTCGGACCGTAATTCTTCGTTTGAATGAAAATTATTTTTAGAATATAGGGAGAGACAAATGTTTCTGGGTTAATATAAATAAATTAATTCGATCAAAATTGGTAACGGAGTAAGTATGTGAACACTGATAAACTAATATTAATAAAGTAAGAATGTGAATTGTGATAAGGTAATATTGATAAAGTAAGAACGTGAATTGTGGTAAAGTAATATTGATAAAGTGAAAATGTGAATTGTGATAAAGTAATATTGATAAAGTGAGAATGTGAATTGTGGTAAAGTAATATTAATAAAGTGAGAATGTGAATTGTGATAAAGTAATATTAATAAAGTAAGAATGTGAATTCTAATAAACTAATACTAATCAAGTAAATGAAAATGTAGATTGTAATAAACTAATACTACTAAAGAAAGTAAGAACATGAATACAAATAAATTAATGTTAATGAAGTAAGAATATAGTTTACTAGTTTCACTCGTTAGTGAGTAATAACAAATTAGTATTAATTGAGTAAGCAAGAATGTGAGTGTTGATAAGTAAACTATAAGAATAGTGAGAATGTAAAAACTAAAATTTATGCTTTTCGTTCTCGAAGAATTATTTATTGTTTGCCTTGGTCATGGAATCTCGGTCGCGAAATCTGATTTACTCTGTGTTTCCTTTCATAATTGAATCAGACTCAATTGTCCGTTCAAGGTTAGTTCTCTTATTGTGAATAATACCAGTCTCTCTGTTCGAGAGACAAGGGAACGCATACGTGCAAATTTGTGCAAATAAACATTAGCTCGAACGAAAGTTAAAAATTATGATTGCATTATCTGTGGTTGCACACAGTCTAAATTAAAAATAATCCTGGATATCAATCGCAAATAAAATATTCTTTTAAATCAAATAGAAAACCTTTAGTAACTGCATCCAACTCGAAAGTATTCCACAATTCTCTACAAAATTTTACAATAATCGAATAGATGTCTAAAAGAAGGTCATACGTTAAAACGTTAACTATAAACTTCTCAATGTCAAAAACAATGATTTTTATTTAATTTTCAAAATGAAAAAAGACGTACGTTACACCAGCTGCTTCTTCGACAGCTACGACGAGCAACGAATTTGTTTCTAAATTTTCCCGTAAATTAACGTACCAACACCAGACACCGATTTAATTACAGTATTTCAGTTTCGATCGCTTCGAACGAACGTGTATCGTTTGTCAATTTGTACGACTTAGATTGCCGTACACGCTCAGAGAAATGTAAATGGTCACCCCTATATTTTTTATACGTTTACAAACGCATTAGCGTTCCTCTCGATTAAATCGTATCGTGTTCGAGATCAAAGCGATCGAATTGGAAATAGATATGCGCGCTCCAACTGTCGATTGTCAGGTAATAATCTATTTCCGTTGGCAATGCCAATGACCTCCGTTGTATCGATTACCAGCTGCTTTAACGAACCAATAAACGTGTCATTGGCAATTTTTACGAGTCTCTATAATAAAGTCGAAGCGAACCTAACGAAGAATAGAAGCGTGGAATTGCTTTTTCCAGCCGGTCATATCGAAACTGGCGACAGCTGTTAATGACTTTACCACCAATGACCTTTTTCCTTTGTCTCTCTCGATCGAGAAACTACTGCCATTACGATGCCAGTTTATATTCGCCTTGGATTTAACGAACGACTTCGGTGTTCACTTAGTACGGTATTACTGTCGTAAAGTGGTGCACGATATAGACATAACGCACGAAATATCTGCAAATCACAGTTTACGCTTTATATAGTCCTAAGCGCGTAATTTGACTGGAACTTTATGCTCGAATTACGTCACCTGTCTATTAATCTAATTTAACGGTTAATACGAATCGAAATCGACCATTATTTGCGGCCAATATAGACGTAAAAAGATATTGAATTTTTTGTCTGGAACAATTACAAAATTGGAAATTGCTGAGAATGGTAACGGTGTTGCTTACGATTATTTTAAATGTATCGTTAATATCATTTTTATTTTAACCAAACACGAAGGAACATAAAAAGAAAAAAATAGTCTTTGTAATCTTAATATTGAATTAATAAATTTTATGTTGTATTTTATCATTTGTGCGAATGAAAATTATTTGTACTACGAAGTATATTTTATGATGAATAAAAATGAGAAAAAAAACAAAAGCTACGAGTGAACCTTTACACAGATGGACATTTTGGAGCACGAATGTTACAAATAACCGGGCAGTTTTAGTGCAGATAACAGGGAAATAACGCACACATAAATTGCTTTATTAAATGTATACATAATATTTCAATTCAACGAATTGTTGCATCCTCGTTGAGAAACTAAATTTTTCTTCGTGCGTGGTGACGAGTTTGTCGAAAATTTCCCGAAAGTGACAAAATTATATCATCAAGTATATTATTTGGTGCTATCAAAAGAATAATAAAGGTTATCCTAATAAAGGTTAGGATATATAAATATATCAAGTAGGAAGGAAATAAATTCGAGCGGATATAATTGTAAGGGAAGAAAATGAAATTTAATCGTAAAAACAAATTTGAAAAATAATAAAAATCCTCCCCGGCGGGGAATCGAACCCCGGTCTTCCGCGTGACAGGCGGAGATACTTACCACTATACTACCGAGGACACTTATGAACAGATTATGTCTTTTAAAAAGAATTTTTATATAAATTGACGCAAGTCCATATTTCGTAAGTAAACGGTCGTTAATTTTTTCACAATATTGTCGATCTTGAAAATCGAGAAATTCGACGAAAAAATAACGTAACACACGGAGACACATTATCGCGATATATAGTAGTGCTATATAGTACGGTGCCGGTAATATTACCGTGAGTCGGTACTATTGCGATGAGAGACACTGGTCATTCATCGAAGCGAGTACTACTACGATAACGGGCTCGTTTTACTACAAGGTTAGCCCAGTGACTCTCAACGTGATCGTACAGTCCGATGAGAAACATTTTCCAAGAAACTCGCAATTAATTTCAAACTTTTAACAAATTTGAATATTATTTCGATTGCAACCTAAACTCAAACGTTCCGATAAGATCGATTATACATAGCGAATGTTCGTAATTGTGGAGAAAGGAATTCAAATTACACGCGAAATGTACTTCGTTTTTTGGAAATATTTCGTTTCGTGTTCCATTGTTCTATATGAATGGGACTGTATTGTTCCATTGAAATATGCATCGAATGTAACAACTGTGGCGATTGAATAATATAAAGTAATGTTACCTTTTAAATTCGATCGATGTTTTCTCAATTCCTCGAGTCGCTCCGAAACGAAACTGGCACTCTCTAAAACGCACCGAGACAAACTGAACCTTTCTCACCGCGAACTGGCCTTCCTTAAGGACTCTCACCCTCGACACACACGAACACACGGACACCCGCAGCCCCCACTTAACCAATTCGACGCACGCACGCATTCCTCGAAACCTTGCTTCTTTTCGACCTCGACTTTTATTCATTTACCAAAATATACTTACTTTCATCGAGATCCAAATCAACGATCACGACGTACACGATATAAGCAATGATACATTAACGCGTGAACTTAACGATTCTTTAAAGGTCTTACAAGATACGAACTCTAATATCTCTAAATTGTTAAATAGAATTACTCTCGTTGGTAATATTATACAATAGCAAGTATATCGACAAATTATCGAATGTTACAACTTTTTACCCTAACGTTCGAACATATATCGAGGACATCCTAAAGTACAGATAAGTGACGTGGCGTTTAACGTGTTGAAGAAATGAATCTTTCAACGAGGTCTGGAGGAAGTAAGTTTGAATTGGTTCACGAATCTCGATAGATCGTTCTCGGTCGAACTTTGGTTTTCGAATGAAGTGTACTTTCGATACGCAGGTCGAATATAACCTCTATTCCCTCGCGTTCTTAGCGCGATGTTTACCAGGGTAGGGAGCAACAAATCCATGCTTGTTTGGGTCCCGTGGCTCGGTGCCTCGACGACTGATGAAAATTTACCGCGAAGAACCTTGGTGTGACCGATTGTCCCGTATTGAAACCGTCATGCTTCGACTGTTTATTTCTTGGAAAAGAACCCTCGAGCTCGACCGTGGCTAATGTTGTGCGTCTCGAAATGCTATTTCGAAGCCAATAACATCGTATGCAAATAAATTTTAAACGAAACAATTTCAATGTGCAGAAAGTTTTATCTAGATACCTAATTCTCGATATCGACCGTGGCTAATGTCGTGCGTCTCGAAATCCTATTTCGAAGTCGATAAATCGTACGCAAATAAATTTTAAACGAAACAATTTCAATCTGCCGAAAGTTTTACCGATTTTTGTAGCAATAAATATTGTACCTTCGTTTCCGAACGACACGCATTATTATTTTTACGATGACTATATTTTAAAAAAATTCTCGGGTTGATTGTACGGGCAACATTTATTGAACTTGAAAATCCAGTATGTTTTATAATATAGACCAGGGGACTGTGAACGTGTTAACTATATTTAATAAGTAATCTTTTCCCGTTCTATTATATAATAATAAATGAAAATGGTTCGAAATAAGTACCTAACGTTTTTGAGAAATTTTAAAGCGTTAAATTAAAAAAGAAAAATAGAAGACCACTTTCAAAGTTTGGGTATTCTTACTTATATTCAACAAGTAAACAATCTCGTCCTGCCCGATGGATGATAACGAATTAATTAAAAAAAAATCATCATACTTGCATATAATACCACTGTAACAAGAGCTACAAAAAAGGAACAAAAAGAAGTTACCTACTATATAGATCCTATATTTTTTTTTAAACACAGAGAAACGTTTCATTTCACTCAGGAGCCTAATCAGAATCGTAACAACCCAAGTTAACCGGAATAATTCAACACTGAGAAGACTCAAAGACTTGTCACTTCCGTTACTCAAGATCTACTTTTTTGGTAGATCACTCAATTACATACAACAAATGAATAACCCCTTTCCATTCAATGCTTGATATCATCTTAATTGTGAAAACAAAGAATACGAATCATCTTACTCGCGCAGCAAGTAGCTTTAGCCACAGAAAACGAAAAAGAGGATACCTCCCAAATTCGTTCCATACTTCTCCAAACACAGGTACGATCGTTTTGTATAATCGTTCGATACTTCTTGGAAGATACAGTCGATCGCTTTATTTGACTCAGGAGCCTAATCAGAATCATGGTTCCCCGGTTCAACCAGGAGAATACGACGCGGAGACTCGTCGGTTCCGTCACTCAGCCCCCCAAATGGTATTCCATCGAACGCATTAATTCGCAGCGGCCGTACCCGAAGAAGGATGGACCCCGGTTGGTCGGTGGAACGCGCCCATGCGGATATTTATCTTTCGCGTAATTTATACGCGTCATTTTCGGATTCGTCGCTCCGGATTCGTTGTCGTCCGCTTTGAGATTTAAGCGCGCCGCTCGCGGCCTCCGCGCAGGCCCGTATACAACTCAAAAGCTGAATTTATTGACTGGCGGGACCGATAAATTGTTTCGTGGGTCCGTGGCAGGCCGATGCGACAGACGTTATTGAGCCATTAAATCGTGATTACCCGCGTGTTATTGGGTGCGGTGACACGGAGACGAGACCTTCTTCCCTGCCTCCTCGTTGAAACCTCGTCGACGACGTTTCTGCTCCGCGTTCGATCCAGTTCCAACGTTCTCGGTTCCTTTTTTTTCTCTTTTCTTTATTTTTTTCTTTTTTTTTCCCTCCCCCTTGCCATCACCGAATCTCGGAGCCACGGTTACTTTTCGCTTATTGCGTCTGTCCCGATGATGGATTCGCGACGAGCAGACGCGACGATTAAGCGCACGGAACGACCGGCTACGAAGCTGTAACAACGTTGTTTGTTTAATTGAAACGGAAGAAACGAACAAACACGGGACAGCTAAGTTACCGCGGGTTGTTTCGTATGTTCTTCTATGGTACGTTTTTGTATCGCGTGTTTCGTTTCAGTTTCTGGGGCGCAAGTATGCAAATATATATGACATACCAGATCCCGTGGTATGTCAATCTTTTGCAATCGAAGATTCTTCCATGACGAGGAATTAAATCGATGAAATTTTTTTAAACCGAAGTTACGTACACAAATTTTCCATGAAACTATTTGATGCGAGCTGTTGGGCTCAATTGTATGGTAATTGAGATTCACCGTTTGAGCATAAAGGGTTAAAAGTGTTTAAAAATTAGTTCGAACACTATCGAAAGAGAATTGAAAAATATTCACTTTTCTGTAAAATTCCAAAACGAATATACTTTATATTTTGTCTACAATATAGAGAACAAGCAAATAGTAATTTCTTTTCACGATTTACATTATTTTATAGTCAGTTTGTTCTTATTTCATATTTATTAAATCTCCACTGTCCCATGCATGGTAATCTTCAATATATTCTACCACATAAAAATCTACTCAAAATTTATCCGTATCTAAAACTCTTTGACAAAGAATTACCAAAAATACAAAAAATACCTCGAGATAGAAATTTTCGAAAAAGTTTACTCCACTACGTGTATTCGGTCTTCGTATCAGCGCCAACGTCCGATAGAATTACCGGAGACGGCAATTTAATCTCTTGCGCGGCGTGTATCGCTCAACGGTATTCTTTGTATCTCCTCTCAGTACCTTATATTGCATTCTTTCCGAAATCGTACAGTAGAAATCGAGAAGACCGCGATTTTACGAGACAGATCGGAGTGCATCGGCTTTTGTTGGAACGAGACTGCAATATTCGACGGAGAGGAATCGGACGAAGAGTAGAATAGTGGGGGGGGGGGGAGAGAAAAAAAGGGTAGCACGGCTCAATAGGGAATTTGCAGCGGCGTGCGTGCCGACAATAGCTAAGGGCCATAATTGCAGTCTAAATATGCATGCTGGATGCGGCTGTCGGGGCTGACTGTTCCATATTCAGCGATTAAGTGTGATGTACGAGTTTTGAGTGTCGCGGCATATCAAACAGGCGTAATCGTACGTGGAGCAATCCCCTCCCCGCCTCCTTTCCACCGCTTCTCCGCCCCCTCCGCCTCTCCGCCAACCCCCACCCGCTTCCCTGACTCGCTGTCTGTCGTTCTCCTCCTACCGCGCACCGAGTCCCCCCACCACGTGATAAATTCGCGCAATTAACTACGCCGCGCACGACGCCAATGGTACGAACGTATCGCGAATGCCAAATGAACGGCAATACGATTCTTGTCGGTTCCGATCGAGGAAGTATTTATATTACGCACGGGGACACGTTGAATGCCGATGCGATTCGATTCGCGAAAATTAGAGTGGGCGCTCCGCCCCCGTTACCCCCACTCCGCCCGTACTGTCGCTCGTCGGTTAGGTGTAACGAGTGGCCGATTCGCGGAACAGTTTTTCCACGAAAAATTATGTAGATCAGCCGCGAATATTTTCATTTTCCACGCGCGTACTTCACACTTGTTTCCCTCTCGCTTGTTTTTGGTACAGTTACATATTGCAGTTGTTTCTCCCTCGTTCGCTCTTGGAACAATTACATATCGCGCTTGTTTCTCCCTTGTTCGCTCTTGGAACAGTTATACGTCACACTTGTGTCTCTCTCGCTCTTTGAGCATCTAATGCGCACTGTGGTCAGTAGAGAGGATGGCATATTCGTAGCTACTGTCCGTTTGTGAGAAGATGGCTAACGAGTGTTTACATACATGTTTTGGTTCACTAAAGTTCGTTGCAAACATTGTTGCTACTAGTCGACGATGACAAAGATCGACAGAGGTCAATAGCGATGGTGGTATTTTAAAAATTAAATAAATTAGTTTTAAAAATTGGTAAAAATTTATTTTTAATTAACCGGAATGGCGCTGTACTAACTCGTTGGCGTTCTTCTTACAGATGGACAGTACAGTCGTTGACCGTATCATCGTTCAATTAGAGAAATGCAAGTGTGACATCTTTTTACATGTGTTTCTGTAGGTTGAGTTATTATGCTACAGCCAATCAGCAGTTTGTGCCATCTTTTTAACGGCCTACAGTACATAACGTTTATTTCATCGCGATACGGCATATTTCACGAAGAACTGAATATATCGAAAGTGTGTTCGTAAAAAGATATTGGTAAAGAAGGGGAACGTTATTGCATGAATAATTTTTCCACTCTTTGCGTATCGAATAATACTCGTGAGAACATTTTTTTGATAGTATCGGTTACTCGTGAGATATTCCGCCAGGGTGTCTGTTTTATCTCGTTACGGTGAAATATCTCACGAGGGACCGAAGATATAAAAAATATGTTTTTAAAAAAATTGGTACATAAAAGGGACATTGTATGAATAATTTTTTCAGTCCCATCCATATCGAACAATATCTGTATGAACACTCTTTTGATTCGTATCGAGATAAAATAGACACCCTGTACATACAAGGACAAGCACAATTTTATTCAAATAAGGGATGACGAATAAAACGTATTTAATCTCGATGTTTGTTCGATTGAATGGGACAATTGTTATAGGAATGTGTAAATATATATTACACTAGAATATAAAGAAAATACTTATTTATCATTAGTTGAATTGAAATTTTATTCCAAAGAAAAGAAATTTAAGAGATCCTCGATAGTATAGTGGTCAGTATCTCCGCTTGTCACGCGGAAGACCGGGGTTCGATTCCCCGTCGGGGAGTGGGATTAATTATTGTTTTTGAATATTTTTATTCTATTTCCATTTTATCCAATTATTAAGTATTACCAACTATGTATTGTCAGGTACACAGCAACGTATGCATAACCTTTTCATACTTCGTCCCTACCTATTCTGCTCGTGCATACATACCACACATTAATACATTAGTTTTCCTCTCTTTTTCTCCTATTTTCTTAACAAAAAAATATCGTACAATTTTTCCTCTCTACCTTTTTCTATACGAAAACAAATTCCATCTTCTAATATACGTATCTGATCTTCAATAGATCATTAAAGTAGAATTAAATGAAATTGACATAGTTTTAACTGTTAGTTTAACATAGTTTAACTGTCAATTAACCATCAATTAAACATCTTTCATTGCTACCTTTCTGAACATTTAAGTATATCATACACCCCTTCCCTGTGTATTCTTATTATACAATATTTATTCTGGCACAATAAACATTCGATTGCACAAAGAGACATCGACAACATAACTTTTACCAATTTACACGCTGGAAAATTTTCGATAAACACACTATCACAAAGGATGAAAAGTTAATTTCCTCAATTAACACGTGATGCTTCAACGAATGGAAATATAATATATCAATTTAACATTTGATTAATACTTGAAGAATCGAAATTTTTGGTATTTTCCTGATACCAAAGATTGAAATTCAGGCATAAATTTCAGAAAATGTTTGATTTTGGGACTCTTGGTGTCAGTATACGATATACGAGGAAGTGGCACGATTTCGCGGATTCTTAGAATTGACGTCAAATTCCAAGAATTTCCGCGAATCGAAATTTTGTTGGAGTTTCGAACGAATTTCTGAATCATGAATCCCGATTTTCTTTGTATCAGGAGAACATGATAGTCGAGGACATATAGTTTTAAGTAGTTTTAGCAGTTTGATAGGATCGGGTTAAAGAAATGGAAACAAATAAGGGACAAAAATAAAGTTTCTGTTGTCAGTGAAATTGATTTTATTTCAATACATCAATTCATCGGAAATGCAATCGCTTTTCTTCGATCCATTAACATATTCGCACTTGCATACTCATTACAAAAATGTTGTTCTTTAAAGTACTCTACTTGTGGAAAGTACTGTACCGTAAAGTACTCTACTGTACCGTAAAAATTACTATTCTAAACTCGCAGCCGATTAGCTCGGTACTACTCACGACGAATAATTATTGTTCGTCGCGAGTAATACCGATTACCAGGTCTCACCACGTGGAGGTTGCTGCGAGCGGAGACCCGGAGAGAGATAGATGGAATCAAAGTTCCATCGATCTCCCTCGACACGCAGTACAAACGAAGTTACTAAACCAAAGAGATGGAAGGAATCAATGTTCCTTCGATCTCCTCGTTTAGTTCTGCCAAGCAATTACATTATGGAAAAATTAGGCAAAATTGGGAAAGACGCGACGCGTACCGTGGAGTCGGTCCTACTAGGTCTATCCCGTTTCCCCTCAGTGGGCCCAATTCTCGAGGAAATGCGCGACGCCGTCCACTCCTCTGGAGGAGTGCCCCGTTTCTCCCAACTCCGCAGCCAGGAGCCACGCAGAGCGTGGACCTGACTCACGGAGGATGACGAAGAGAGGGTCTTATGGAACAAGGGCTTCCGCAGGGACCGGCAAAAATACCTGCCCCTGTGTTCGCAGCATGTTCTCTCTCAAAGCGGACTCACCAGAAGAAATGGCGATAGACCGTTCGGACCAGCTACACGGCCGGTCACTTGCTTATGCAACAAGCAGAGGTGACCGGGCTGAGGAACGAGGAAGCGAGCAAAAATAAGCTAAAGATTGAATAATTGCTTGACAGATAACAGATATTTGTACACGGTGGCCTTAAAATTAACTTATTCCAAGCTTAACTAAAGATCCCACGGCGGTTGCGACGATAGTGTCCTCTTCATTCTTCGTTCTTCGTTCTTCGTTCTTCGTTCTTCGTTCTTCGTTCTTCGTTCTTCGTTCTTCGTTCTTCGTTCTCCCGTGTGCCTACCTAAGAGAAACCTAAAGTCAAGGCATGATAGAAAAATGATAGAAAATAGAAATGAAGTTGGTTAGTGATTAAATACAGTCATGCAGTAACAAAGGAAATAAAGGCAAGAATGACAAAAAAATAAACATGGAAAAACAAGTACAAAGTAAAATCAGAGAACAAATAAAATAAATTACACAAAGAAACAATTAAAAACCAAAGAAAGGATCGAGAGAATGGTCGCCAGTACTGACCACCGCCTACCGGCGGCCAGTACCGGTTACCATGGTGGGGGGTCCCCCTTCCAGAAACCTAAAACGAAGAGATCCGTCCACCTCGGAGGCTCCAGGAAGAATGAAAATTTAAACAACCGGGGGCTCCTTATATACCCTCCGCAAGGTCACTTACCAGTAACTTACCGTTACTGCCATTGTCTTTGTTCGATCTAATCGAATATTTCAACAACTTGATGGCTTTTTAGCTATTATTTATACTAGTACATTGTTAATAATTGTTTAATCTACGGTCCTACGACGGTTGTTAATAAATATGATAAATAAACATCAAGATATTGCGAAATCTTCGAAGGCGAACGGTTTCGGTGAATGTTTGTTCATTTCCGCGATTGTTACTAACATTTATGCACGTTCCCAATATTCATCGAACAATGTGCATCTTATTTATGTATTGCAATTAATTAAGAAACTTATAGAAATTGATTTTGATCGAGACTCGATGTTAAAACGTGTTTCGTAAAGTTTTAAAGCATAGAAAGTAACAATTGTTCATTAGATACATTAATTTAACATTTGTTTAATTCTTATAATTTACACAATACGCGTAGAAGTGGTATTTTTTACATAAATGTGCCAAAAATCAATTAATCGCAGGTTCTGGATAGAAAAATCATCCCGATGAATACTTGTGAATCGATAATCGATACGTGTAGCCTTGAGAATGTCAGTTGGATCTCAGCGAAAAATTCCTTCGCGAACAAAGAATATTTCAACGAAATGATATTTTAAGCCATTATTTGTACTAGGACATTGTTAATAATTGTCCAAAGTATGGTCCTACGACGGTTGTTAATAAATATGATAAATAAACATCGAGATATTGCGAAATCTACGAAGACGAACGGTTTCGGTGAATGCTTGTCCATTTCCGCAATTATTACTAACATTTATACATGTTCCGAACATTTATCTTACAATATGCATCTTATTTATGCGTTAAATATGATTGATTCGCCTACAGCAATTAATTTTGACCGAGATTCGAAGTATAAACGTGTTTCTTAATGTTTCAAAACATGGAAAGTAACAATTGTTTATTAGATACATTAATTTAACCTTTGTTTCACTCTTATAATTTACACAATACGCGTACAAGTGATATTTTTTACATAAAAGTGCCGAAATTCAATTAATCGCTTTTTTAGAGAGAAAAATCATCGCGATGAAAACTTGTGAATCGATAATCGATACGTGTAGCCTTGAGAATGTCAGTTGGATCTCAAGGAAAACTTCCTTCGCGAACAAGAAATATTTCAACGAAATGATATTTTAAGCCATTATTTATTCTATGACACTGTTAATAATTGTTTAAACTACGGTCCTACGACGGTTCTTAATAATTCTTAAAACTCTTACAAAGCGACTAATAACAAGCGATAATAATCGCGGAAATGAATAAACATTCACCGAAACGGTTTGCCTTCGCAAATTTCACAAAATTTTGATGATTATTTATCGTAATTATTAAGAACCGTCGTAGTACCGTAGTTGAAACAGTTATAA
Organism: Ptiloglossa arizonensis; assembly: GCF_051014685.1. NCBI lineage: Eukaryota > Metazoa > Arthropoda > Insecta > Hymenoptera > Colletidae > Ptiloglossa > Ptiloglossa arizonensis. The sequence continues at coordinate 14,767,714 of NC_135055.1, forward strand.
ACAATGTCCTAGTATAAATAATGGCTTAAAATATCATTTCCTTGAAATATTCTTTGTTCGCGATGGAATTTTTCATTGTTGTCCAACCGACATTGTCAAGGCTACACGTATCGATTATCGATTCACAACTGTCCATCACGATGATTTTTCTGTCTAGAAAAGCGATTAATTGAATTTCGGCGCTTTTAAGTAAGAAATGCTACTTCTACGTGTATTGTGTAAATTATAAGAATTAAACAAATGTTACATTAATGTATCTAATAAACAATTGTAACTTTCCATGCTTTAAAACTTCACGAAACACATTCTACTTTCAATCTCGATCTAAACCAATTTCAATAAGTTACTCCATCATTTTTAATGCATAAATAACATGCACATTGTTCGATCAATATTGGGAACATGCGTAAATGTTAATAACAATCGCTAAAATGAACAAACATTCACCGAAACCATTCGCCCTCGAAGATTTCGCAATATCTCGATGTTTGTTTATCATAATTATTAACAACCGTCGTAGGACCATGCCTTCGCCAATTATTAACAATGTCCTTGTATAAACAATGGCTAAAAATATCATTTCGTTGAAATATTCTTTGTTCGCGAAGGAATTTTTCGCTGAGATACAACTGACATTCTCAAGGCTACACGTATCGATTATCGATTCACAATTATTCATCGGGATGATTTTTCTATCCAGAACCTGCGATTAATTGAATTTTGGCACTTTTATGTAAAAAATACCACTTCTACGCGTATTGTGTAAATTATAAGAATTAAACAAATGTTAAATTAATGTATCTAATGAACAATTGTTACTTTCCATGCTTTAAAACTTTACGAAACACGTTTTAACATCGAGTCTCGATCAAAATCAATTTCTATAAGTTTCTTAATTAATTGCAATACATAAATAAGATGCACATTGTTCGATCAATATTGGGAACGTGCATAAATGTTAGTAACAATCGCGGAAATGAACAAACATTCACCGAAACCGTTCGCCTTCGAAGATTTCGCAATATCTTGATGTTTATTTATCATATTTATTAACAACCGTCGTAGGACCGTAGATTAAACAATTATTAACAATGTACTAGTATAAATAATGGCTAAAAAGCCATCAAGTTGTTGAAATATTCGATTAGATCGAACAAAGACAATGGCAGTAACGGTGAGTTACTGGTAAGTGACCTTGCGGAGGGTATATAAGGAGCCCCCGGTTGTTTAAATTTTCATTCTTCCTGGAGCCTCCGAGGTGGACGGATCTCTTCGTTTTAGGTTTCTGGAAGGGGGACCCCCCACCATGGTAACCGGTACTGGCCGCCGGTAGGCGGTGGTCAGTACTGGCGACCATTCTCTCGATCCTTTCTTTGGTTTTTAATTGTTTCTTTGTGTAATTTATTTTATGTGTTCTCTGATTTTACTTTGTACTTGTTTTTCCATGTTTATTTTTTTGTCATTCTTGCCTTTATTTCCTTTGTTACTGCATGACTGTATTTAATCACTAACCAACTTCATTTCTATTTTCTATCATTTTTCTATCATGCCTTGACTTTAGGTTTCTCTTAGGTAGGCACACCGAAGAACGAAGAACGAAGAACGAAGAACGAAGAACGAAGAACGAAGAACGAAGAACGAAGAGGACACTATCGTCGCAATCGCCGTGGGATCTTTAGTTAAGCTTGGAATAAGTTAATTTTAAGGCCACCGTGTACAAATATCTGTTATCTGTCAAGCAATTATCCAATCTTTAGCTTATTTTTGCTCGCTTCCTCGTTCCTCAGCCCGGTCACCTCTGCTTGTTGCATAAGCAAGTGACCGGCCGTGTAGCTGGTCCGAACGGTCTATCGCCATTTCTTCTGGTGAGTCCGCTTTGAGAGAGAACATGCTGCGAACACAGGGGCAGGTATTTTTGCCGGTCCCTGCGGAAGCCCTTGTTCCATAAGACCCTCTCTTCGTCATCCTCCGTGAGTCAGGTCCACGCTCTGCGTGGCTCCTGGCTGCGGAGTTGGGAGAAACGGGGCACTCCTCCAGAGGAGTGGACGGCGTCGCGCATTTCCTCGAGAATTGGGCCCACTGAGGGGAAACGGGATAGACCTAGTAGGACCGACTCCACGGTACGCGTCGCGTCTTTCCCAATTTTGCCTAATTTTTCCATAATGTAATTGCTTGGCAGAACTAAACGAGGAGATCGAAGGAACATTGATTCCTTCCATCTCTTTGGTTTAGTAACTTCGTTTGTACTGCGTGTCGAGGGAGATCGATGGAACTTTGATTCCATCTATCTCTCTCCGGGTCTCCGCTCGCAGCAACCTCCACGTGGTGAGACCTGGTAATCGGTATTACTCGCGACGAACAATAATTATTCGTCGTGAGTAGTACCGAGCTAATCGGCTGCGAGTTTAGAATAGTAATTTTTACGGTACAGTAGAGTACTTTACGGTACAGTACTTTCCACAAGTAGAGTACTTTAAAGAACAACATTTTTGTAATGAGTATGCAAGTGCGAATATGTTAATGGATCGAAGAAAAGCGATTGCATTTCCGATGAATTGATGTATTGAAATAAAATCAATTTCACTGACAACAGAAACTTTATTTTTGTCCCTTATTTGTTTCCATTTCTTTAACCCGATCCTATCAAACTGCTAAAACTACTTAAAACTATATGTCCTCGACTATCATGTTCTCCTGATACAAAGAAAATCGGGATTCATGATTCAGAAATTCGTTCGAAACTCCAACAAAATTTCGATTCGCGGAAATTCTTGGAATTTGACGTCAATTCTAAGAATCCGCGAAATCGTGCCACTTCCTCGTATATCGTATACTGACACCAAGAGTCCCAAAATCAAACATTTTCTGAAATTTACGCCTGAATTTCAATCTTTGGTATCAGGAAAATACCAAAAATTTCGATTCTTCAAGTATTAATCAAATGTTAAATTGATATATATAGAAGGTGTACACTGGTCAAAAATAGCAAACTTTTACCGTAACCTCGCACCCATGACCACACATCTCGCAAAGCGATAGCATCGCAAGTTTAATCGATCCGTTGATTAAATAATTTCATAGCTCAACATCGACACGGTTGATTCGCTATCGAAGAGCTCACGAATGTACGAATCACTAGGCTGGCACACGAGTCGATACGTGTTTCGTTGGTGCGTCCACGTACACAGGTAAATTACTACAATTACTCGTATACCTCGATTACAATTCGCGGATGTATCTACTTACGGGAGAAGACGTCCTTATAGACCATAGATAATAACGAGCGTTTCGTTCCGGAGGATCGGTTGATGCGCGTTCAACGAGCCCCTCGTAACAACGGGATAGAGACAAAGATGGACACGAACGAGAGCCACGACGAATCGTGGGGGGTTTGGAAGGGTGTGGAGGGAAGAGAACATAATTACCCCGTGTAATTGCGCCCGTAAGGATCCTTCCCGCAGAAACGGAACTCAAGGAGCCCCCGTCTGCAACGAGACGTCGTCTCTCCTCCCCTAGACGCAGGGCGGATGGTTCTCGATCGTGTTCACCGGTAATAAGCCTTAATCGGGGGTAGATTTAAGGTCACGTGATACCAACCTGGACTTTTTTGAATTACATCCTCGTCACACGCAACGAACGAAGAATCGGTTGCGCACACCCCCTTCCGAGAGTCGTGACGAGAGACACCTCGTGAATCTGTTCGTACTCATCAGTGTAACGTTGAGTTCTAGACTAAATGTACCTTGAGTTCTACGCTAAGTGGAAACGATACGATTTTAATGCGTAGAAACAGTATTTCAGACAAAAATTAGCTATTTCTCGAGATCAACTGTCATGGTTTCGTTCCAGAGTAGTTCTTGGGAGTAACTTTCAATCTTTTAGGACTAGAGTAGTAATACCAAAAGTATGCTTTTGAGAATGTCATTTAGTGTCTTAAGAATATAGTAGTAACATCGTAAGTACGCTTTTAGAAGTATCCTTCAGTCTCTCAGAACTAGAGTACCGATATCAAATGTACGCCTTTGAGAGTAACTTTTGGTCACTTATGAGTACAATAGTAACGCGAAAGGTACACTTCTGAAAGTATCTTTCAGTATTTTAGGATTATAATAGTAACATGAAAAATATGCTCTTAAGACTACCTTTCAATTTTGTAGAATTATAGTAGTAATACGAAAAATACGCTTTTAAGATTACCTTTCAATTTTTTTAGAATTATATCAGTAACGTCAAAAGTATCTCTGGAGAGTAGCCGTCAGTGTTTAGGATTGTGGTAGTAACGTCAAAAATATCTCTTGAGAGTATCCCACGGTACCAGTAACATTCGTACAGTAAAAATACGTTTTAAAAAATGTTTAATCTCGAAACCTTTGAAACAATTGAATTGAAACTCAGCTTGTCCCTCCTTTATCTCGATCCACGGTCTTGCTTAAGTTTCTTCGAAGTTGTAGACGCTACGCACTTGTGCGACAGACCGTAAATCCTGTCTATCGGAAGTCTTCCATGCCAGGCAGGAACAATGTGCTCGCAATTTGCGGTATTGTCGGGTAACCGGCTGGGGGAATTGGCTTTTCGGGGCACGGTTCCAGGTGGACCAGGAACGAGGTGTTGATCGTGCACGCGCGGTCTTCGAACGAGCGGAGCGCTTCGAACGTTTCGTGTCGTTCAAGTTTTGCGGCGATCGCGCGGCGAGCAAATTTAATTAACGTCCCCCGTAGCTGTGCCACGGTTTGGAGAATCGACGAGACCTCAGAACTCGATACGCGACACTTGCGCCCACTATATTTGTAACTTTCGATTCTGTTTCGAGGTTAGGGTACGCGACCGATTTGAATAGAGATACTCGTCCCGAGAAACTCCACGAAGACATCTCTCGTACGGATAATCGAGAAATAGAAAGAACAAAAGGTAATAAAAATACACAATTTCTAAAATGAATAAAAAGACATTTCGATAGATCGACATAGTCACAAAGTACGATCAAGTACAATCAAGCTACTATAAATATATATACATACATCGAGTACAAGTTTCTTTTTCTCTTTCTTTCGCAGTTAATATTTTTACGCACGGTTAACAATTTTCATGTTAGCGCAAAATTTCAATACATTTATGACGCCAATATTTTCTCGTTTCACGAACAAGATCCAGTTTTGAAAATCTTATTCAAGTATACCCACGAATCGAACGAATTTTCCACGAATAGGGTCACGCGTGATCGGTCCCCGTTCGACGTTGCAGAAATTCAATTTCTTCGAGACGCGTGTTTCCTCGACGGCCTTCCTTCACGGTCGCCATTTACAATTAGCTGGCGCCGCGACTGCAACAATAACGACCGCTCGTGTGCAATTATTAAGAAGAGGGCACGGTTAGATTTAGCCATGTGCAATACACTTTCCTTCCGTTGAGTTATGTTCGTGGTACACGCGACCAGGTCCGAGGAATCGCGAACGGAACCACACACACCCCCCTCCGTTTGCACGGGAAGACGCCTTGAGAATCCGCCTTAATTCCGACTCGGTCCACGGCGGTGATTCCGCATAATAAATTCCATCCCCGGACGACCAAGCTTTTGGCGTTACTCGCCATTAAGGGCATGTCTCGTCGTTAATTCGTTAAGAGTTAGCGATTCCTTTCCTCTGATTATCGTTGGAACGATACGCGACTACTGCTGGAATCATCGTCAGCTGCCGGTGACGTCGTCTCAATTAACACGGATATAATTCGACCTATTAACGACGAACGTTCGTTATTGGCCGGACGTGTCCCTCGTTGTTATAGATATACGATCGTTATTGCACTCCGAGTGCCATTCTGTCCGGTGATTGCGGATAACCAACGTTTTTGTCGCGCGAATTAAGCCCACGAGGACCGAGATGTCCTGAAACGTAGACTCTTCGCTCGAGAAAAGGGTACGGGATAAGATTCTTTAATCGCACGCTCATTTATTTCTCTAGTCTGGACTATGACTCGCTGGAACTGTGAGGTTGCATGTCTGTGTACCTTGAGAAAGAGTACGCAATGAGATCTTTAGCGGAGACTGTTGTGTTTACCTAAACTGGAGTATGTTACGACCATCTGCTTATTCAGGGACCTTGAGATAGTGGAATTTTATTCTAGAGAAGTACGGTAGGTCATGTTTTGAAATATCAGAGCTTACACTCAAGAAAGAGTAATATAATGTGATCTTTAGTTGGATACTGTTATCGTATATTTCACTCGAACTGGACTGTGTTACGAGCATCTGCTTGGTGCAACTATAGATGGGGTTGTAGAACGATATTCAGAGATCTCGAGACAATGGAATTCTATTCTAGATATCTACAGAGGGTCGTCCATTTGAGGTATCGGACGCAGAATTTTATTCTACACAGGTAAAGTAGACCGTCCATAGCTTTAAGGCAGCAGACATCGGCTCTTAACTTGGAAAAGAGTATAGAATGATTTTGTACGTGTCTAGACTGGGCTATGAGTCGCTTCGACCATCAATAGATATCGGAATCTCGAATAGAATACCACAGAATTTTATTTTACTGTACACAGGTATAGTAAATCGTCCATAACTTGTAACATGTATTGAGGTAGTGCATAGAATTTCATTCGACACGGTTATGGTACCGTCACTTTAAGCTCTCAAGATATTTTGAATATTATTTGCATAAATGAATTTGTTCCTTGAGAAGACGTGCGTTTATGTTTCAAAGGATACCAATCCTGCTGATTATCGTTTACGATATAAAGACGTTCCACGTACGTATGCTGTACGAAACGTTACTATTGTTATTGAGTGTACAATTGAACAAAATCAATACGGATCTTCGAAGTTCTCGTAGAGCTAAAACATAATAACTTTACCTCAGTGTTGAGGATTGACTCGAAGTGCTCTTAAGCCAGAGTCGGTCGAACCGTAAAGGCAAGGTTTGCTTGGTCAGCTTCCATCGGTAACACCTGGACGAAACGTCAGTATATTTTACAATCTTCTTACTTAATGTTCCCAATCCCGAAAATTGAATTACGAGATTGCTCTACTTAGCCTTCGTCCTCACTTTTGTAATTTGTAATTCGCGAATAGCAAGATTTCAGATGGAATATTTCTTGCGTGAAATATAATCGACTACCTGAACTATCCATCGGTACAGTATATTTTAAAATAGAAACAACTCTCGAGTTCCATTCACCCAAGTATCAATATTGGTTGCCTGCAATTCGCCAAACAATTAGAATCGTTCCAGTTGGCACGTTATATTATTGGCTTCGCAGTTGTTCCAGGTTACTATTACGAACAAAGTTCGGGGTTGTTGCGTTTCATGAACCGTAATCGTTTAATAGGCGCAAGCCTCACCGTCGAAAGGTTATCATAGTGACCCACTTGGCGAGTTTAGGCATACTTTCCTGCTACGAAACTTACGTTTATCGAACAATACGCGAAACGTTCCGTTCCGCCGAATTAACGTTGCACGATGAAAACAGCGTTAAATATAAATCGAATCGTGTATTTGTTCGTCGTGCCGTTCCTGTTATTTTTGCATTAACCGGGACAATTTCAGCTGCTCGTGTATCGAGGCGATCGCACGCAAGTAATTAACTCGGCTGGCAAAAACTGTGCATCCTTCTGTGCTGTGCTCGGCCCTGATCATGATCGCGCGTATATTACGCGCGCGGAAAAGGGAAATAAAACGCAATGGCGCCGTCGTGTAAATAATCTCCGGCGCCGGGTCGCCGTTCAACCTGTATTCAGAGTCTCTCTATCGAGGGGGGAGGCAAGTAGGGGGAGAAAGCAGTCTGGTAATTTCAAGATAAAGAAAATCGATTCTTCCTTCCATTTTCTTAAAGATTTTAGTCTCGAAAGAATTCTCGCGGAACGATCGCAATGAAATTCGAAAGATTGGCAATGTTATAGAATCGAGAGGAATCGAGGTTCTTTCTCGCGTTTTCTCAAAGATTTACATTTTTTAAATATTATCCTGAAGCGATTGCAATGAAATTTGAGAAATTGGTAATGTTATAGAGTCAGGAAGAATTGAGTTCTTTTTTGCATTTTCTTAACGATTTAAATTTTAAAAATATTATCCTGAAGTGATTGAAATGAAATTTGAGAAATTAGTAATGTTATAGAGTCGGGAAGAATCGAGTCCTTTTTTGCATTTTCTCAAAGATTTAAATTTAAAAAATATTATCTTGAAGTGATTGAAATGAAATTTGAGAAATTAGTAATGTTAAGGTGCATTAAAATTTGAAGAATTGTCAATTTTAGAGGAATATGAAAGGAAAAAATTTCATGTACATTTTCTTAAATATTTAATTCTGGAAAGAGTTCGAGTTTTGTAAATTTCTTCGCGAAACGTTCACCATTTTTCAAGGAAACGATAGGAAATAATAAACTTTTTTTATTACACCTTCTCAAGGATTCAAATATTACAATAGAATTCGAAAAACTGGTATCGTTACAGGACTTTGAACGAAACTCTCTACACGCTCCGATACAGCGCGCCAAAACTTTAAAGCAGTTTTCCCCGAAACGACTTTTTTCGAGCATAGCGTGCAGGATACCTCAAAAGTTAGTCGAATCGCTTGAAATTTGAATATTTTACAAAAGGGGGATATTTTTCGAAAGAGCGAAGCACCATCGGCCCGAAATATCGAATATTCTCATTCTTTTAACCGATTTGAAAATTAAAGACGAGACATGAGAAAATTTCCATACAATATTCTCCCATTGAGCTTAAAATACATGTTTTCGCACATGCGTGTGTATTGTACAATATATAAATTTTCGTTCAAATTTAAAGTTTGACGTATCAACTGCATTGGTAATTAACGACTACTATTGCTATACGTTAGAATTTGTTACACAGCGATGTTTGTTTCATTTTACATGAAAACTGTCCCTGGTAGAAAATTTTCCGCACGATCGATAATCTATACTTAAATACGAAGAGTATTTGGACGATGGGGTTTCGTGTATGTACTTTGGCGACTATATTTGTTTCGAGCGAGATAAGTCGCTTTGGTGCTCCACGGGGTCTCGGGGACGCCAATGTCTCTTTACTTTACAATGTGTACACTGACATTGCGTTAACACATGCACAGTTGAGTCACTCGAAAGATACACAAAAGCTGGTGCATCAGGTGCTACGCATTTACTGCTTGCGAAGCAATATTCGTCTGCCGGAGTCTGTCAGACTTCACTGATGCACCGAAGGGTTAATATTGTTCAGGGCTATAATTTTCAGGGCGAAGATATACTTTGTGCACAGTTTTTGGGCGGAAGCAAAAAAGGGAACGGGCGAGTTATTGCGTTGTTGCCATGCCACGAGCGAATGAAGCATCGAGTTGACTGACGCCCGTTCCAACTTAATGATAGTGCGTAACGGCCGCTGTTAAGCTACTTCTCGAATCACTATGTAGCATATGGGATCAGAGATTGGATCGCAAAGTTGATCGCGAGCTACCCACTCTTCCTTATTTAAAATACATTGCAAGATACAGTAATCCAATCTCGGAACTACTATGAGTGGACTGCTATAAGTGATCATGATTCGATTACAAGTGTTTGATATCGTGGCTCCTAACGAGAGTAATAAGTAAGCACTTGTGATGCAATAATGGTAACCTCTTGTACCGTTTTGATTTCTAGAGTTGCGTCAGTACACAATTTTTATAATTACGTGCCCTGTATTTAAATTTAACAGTCGGAGTAAACGATGATCGTAGACCGTAACACCGATTCGATTTTCAAATAATGGTTGAGTTGATAACTATCGATTCGATTCAAAAGTTAAGAAAATTTCGAGCCGAAGGTTCGATTTCCAGAATCTGGACTATCGTTTTGTATTTTGAGCGAATTCATCCCATCGAGGACCAAGTGTCTGGTCAACGAGCGTTGGAAAAACACTCGTCAGAGGCCTGCAGACTCCGTGTTGAATTACGCTTCAGCACCCTTGCTGAAAGGGAAGATAGTGGACTTCGTAGACGTGGTAACTTTGGAGCAGATAGCACCTTCGAGGGAGATAGCGATACCGAGGAAGATAGCGACTCCCAAGACCTGTTTCTGATAACTTCGTCCCTCTAGGATTTAATGCCTTATCTTATTAAAAAGGGATAAGTCATTTCTGTGTTCATCCGCTGAATACCAAATTCCTCAAGAGAAACTACCCAAAAGTTGAACCACACTGGCCAAACTCTAAATGAACATACTCGTTCTAAGCATCTAAGAAGATCGCACAAACTTATGAGATATACAAACAATTTTTATTTACCATAAAATTTAGGCAAGAACACCCCTTTTATGCGAGACTAGACATTCAAGTTCAGAACTTCAAGTACAGAACTAGATATCACCTTCTGATAAACAATAACAGTACCGACCATCTCCACCTAAATGTCTCACAGTTAAAACGACTAACAGATTCTCCGAACATCTAGAAAGCTCGTCCTCAAAGACCGTATCCCATCGAAACAAAGTTCAACCTCATCGGTAGACTCGGAAGATCGTTCTCCTTCGGTACAATTAACTCGTGTGACGAAACTTACGGTGATTTTTTGCACACCCCGAGTTTCCAACGGACCACCCCTGTGTAAATTAACGTCTACCAAAATTATTGCCACGACGAGCGTCCATTTAATCATTTCTCTCGTTCCCGTACTTCGATGTATTCTCGCGAACCGTCCAGAAACGTGATCCTCTAATTATTTTATGCAGCGTGTCCCGCAGTTGGCAACAAAAAGAAGGTCCCGGGCTTGTGTCTCGTCCATTAGCCAAAGGTTGTCGCGATCCAAAACTTCGTCTCACGGTCTCGCTGCTAATTCTCTCCTGCACGCACGGAAATGAACGAGCGAGGGGCTGGAAGGGAAAAGGTGAAGAGTTGCCACCCAAGTAGAAAATTCCATCGCTGATTGTTCGAGGGCCGCTGAGGTACTTCGGATCCACGATGCTCTTCGCCCTTCTCTGTCCATCTCGATCGGCCAAGCCATATGCGAATTGCGAGAACTGAGACGCTGGGAGGGCAGACGGAGAACGAGAAGGTCGTTAATTATCCCATTCTTGGTTGCTTCTTCTGTCGCTGCTGGTTGTCCATGGTCTGTGACAACGGCAGCGAAGGCCTTGAAACGAGTAACAATTAGGAGTAGTACAAAGACCGAGGAACGGTCCTGTATATCGACAGGCTGGGAATTATAATAGTACTAGGTTGCTTCATAAGTTTTGTCGTTCGAGAAAAGTTATTAAACGGTACGGTATAACGGTACAATAGTACTGGCTTGTTCGATAAGTTTTGTCGTTCGAGAAAACTTATCGAACGGTACAGTATAACGGTATAGTAGCACTGGGTTGCTCGATAAGTTGCGTCGTTCGAGAAAACTTATCGAATGACCTATTGTTTCGTCAAATAGAAACCCGACGAAATATGGGAAATATTTGGAAATTGGACCTGGATGCAACTAGTCGAGGACCAGTTTTGTGAATTACGATGGATCGTTTTCAGGGATGAATTTTTACCGTTTGAGACGGATACAAAAATGTAATTTTCAATCAGGAGCAAATTTTCACAATTCTAGCCGGTACTTCGTTGGTACGGTTTTTAAAATAATTGAAAAATTAATTTTACACGTATTTTAAAGTTTTTTAAATTTAATCGTATTTGAAAATTTCATGGCGTTTCTTAAATTGTCGGAACCTTGTATCAAGATTAATACTATACGAGTAACAGGTGATAAACGAAGTCGTTCAATGTGTGTAATAAATCGTTTGCATATATAATCCGTGTACTGAACATTTACTTAAGATATCCATGATAAAAAGTTTCTTTTGTTCTGTTCTAGGTGAGTGAAACGTAACTATGATTCTATCGCCGCTGGACGAGTACTATGGGCCACCGTAAGTAAACCCTAAACACCCCTTGACTTATCTCCCTTCTCTATTCGGCGATAACCATTATTTTCGAGGTTCTATTACGCTAACATGTGGTTTTCGTTAATCTTCGTTTTACAATTCTTAAAAATCTGATCAATTGAATCAACAATTCAAATCTGATCAATTAACCAAAAGATAAAATAGAAAATTCCATTTTAAGGGTCAATCGTTAAATGCATATTACTATTAGGTACCAACAATGTATCTATCGTCTACACACACGTGTGTATATATATCGATCTTAATTCATTTTCCAGAAAATGTTTATTCATTGTAACGGGCAATATTGTTCAATTTTACTTGCAACTTTCGAACAAAAAAAAAAAAGAAAACTATGCATTCAAGAATCGAGCAGAGAGAATCTCCGAAAGGAATTAATCTCGAGAAAGAAGAGTATCTCGAGGAAATCAGTACTCGCCACCAACGTCGTATAAAATGGCCACGGTAATTGATCGAAATGCCCTTCTGTTCCCCGGCGCGGGTTTTTTCTTCTAGAACAGGGATCTTTAAGTCCCATACACATCGTTCTCGAGATCCCGCTAAGAGTGTTCGCGTCCCGGTAGCAGATTGCCGGTCTGCAGCCACCACGAAAGAAAAGTTTGCTGACGTCGTGTAAGATCGTACAAGACACCTGCAACAGCTTAATAGTTTATGGCGGACCGTGGACTTACTCGATGGCGATATTTTCCCATCGTGGATGGGGTCCACGGTGGCAGCGGGGCCGAGAGGGTCGCGATAAAGGGGAGTTTCGCGAAGAGAGTGCGTCCGAGTTCGTTACAACGGAGAAGTAAAAGGAGTTTCCAGCGATAGGAAGCAAATAGGGCAATTATTTGGGGGGGACATTTTTATTAAACTTTCTTATCGGTCGTTCGTGATGTATAATGTCACGCTCGAAACACTCTTCGCGTGGAGTTTCGGGGCCATTTTTCGCGCCCAGAGTGTCGTTTCACGTAGACTCCAGAGATTTGTGGCGTTAAACGCGATCTCGGTTCTTTGAGAATTTGCCGCGCGTTGGACGAGTCGTAAACCAAAATGAACGAGAGAGGTCGTTGGAAGCGCACCGTTATTTATAATAAATGTCACGGTGGTTCGGGTCTTCATCGACGAGAGAGATTTATCTCGTACGAGTTTTCCTCCGCACGTGTTTATGTTACGTGCTCGACTTTTAACGAATCAAGTGAAAGCGCGACGCGCGAAATGAATCTACACCGGCAAAATTCGATCGATTCGGAGAAACGAGCGTACGAGAATGTAACAAAATATGGATTCTTCGAGAATTTATAACCGAGGTCGGTGAAATATCACAGACGAAACGAATCGCAGAAAAATTGTACCGTTTGGAGAAAGAAACGGTAACGGTGAAATAAACGAATGAAAATGTAATAAAATACGGATTTTTCGAGAATTTACGAGATCGTATGGTTAAGTATAGCAGACGAAATGAATCGATGTACAAAAATTGTATCGTTTGGGGAAAGAAACGGTAATGGAGAAATAAACGAATGAAAATGTAATAAAATATGGATTCTTCGTGAATTTACGACCGAGATATTGGTTAGTTAAGTATAGCCGACGAAATGAATTAATGTACGAAAATTGTATCGTTTGGAGAACGAAACGGTAATGGAAAGAATAAATGAGAATGTAATAAAATATGAATCTTCAAGATTTTACGATCGAGACATTGGTGTTTCGCAGAGAGAGATTAACGTGTGAACGCGTTAAACGTGTCAAGGACACAGCTGGTCGTTCCTTTTAACGCGAACGGACAGACTATAACGAGACAAGGTCGACGATACCGTATATGAATCGTACGATTTTACGAGTAAATCTGATAATAAAATTGCATTATCCCAGATCAATTCATTCACTGATTGAAATGGTTCATTAGTTTACGAACCTTCACAATTTATCGATTTAAATCTAAGGACCTGACAATTTTAATATTCCCTCAGCATGTTCTTTAAATATACACGAAATACGCAAAAATTATATTTAAAATAATATCGTCGTAAGATGTTCGATAAAAGTGTAACGTTATCGATTCTGCACCCGGTTTACTCATATAGAAAAGCTCATTGTCAATTTGTAAGTTTAATTCTCAATCCGGTATGGTCTAGTGGCTAGGATACTTGGCTTTCACCCAGGAGGCTCGGGTTCGATTCCCGGTACCGGAAAATTTCTTTTTTTCTTTCTTTTCTTTTTACAATTTCATACATAAGTTACCTATCAATAATTATTTTTTTTTTCATCAACAAAGAATCGCGATATATTTTAATAAGAAAATACATCATTAATTAATCAGAAGTGCGAATAAACTTCGATAAAACCCATATTTTTCAAAGAAAATACAACTGAATATTTTCGTTCACATTACTAATTCTTATTATTTATTAGAGAATCGTTCGCAAAAGTATTACGATGATTATTAAAGGATGCTTACTTTGCAGTAAGCCGACGTTACATCGTGTCGGAATTCATTGAATGACCTGAAATGTAGAATTTTAATAATAAAGTATAATAATTGTAAATATTAGTTAAGAATAATGTCACAACTGTGACGAAGGATATGCTGTTTAAAGAAACAATGAACGTGTTGGCCCATTAGCTCAGTAGGTTAGAGCGTCGTGCTAATAACGCGAAGGTCGCGGGTTCGATTCCCCCATGGGCCAAGTAATTTTTTTTTTATTTATTCCCGATGAAAAAGAACGACGCTCGTCGTGTTGTACATTCCAACGCCAATATTCTTCTCTTTTTTTTCTTTTTTCTGTTCATTTTTCAACGTATACGTGCCGGGGATACCGAGTCGAAAAGTTTGCTTTGCGGCGCAGTAATGCTGGACGAAAACTTCGTCGAGAGTACGTGCCCGTTCGCGAGAAGGCGCCAAAGGAGGAAGAATTTGAGTTTCGGTCAAACACAAAGAAAGTTCCGAAACGACGTCCGCGGGTCTAATTGAGTAACTTTTTCTCGTTCGACGCAACTTGTTTGAGGGCAGCCGTAATAGAAGTATTTTCGGGCGATCCGCGCAAGGGACATCGTTTTCGTAATAGGACAAACTTTTTTCGTCAACGAAGGAGAGCGATTGGCTTACTTGCTTCGAGAAATTATATATATATAAAAAATATATATATGTTATTCTTTTAATTAAAAGTTAAATATGTAATATCGAATGATAAATGATACGTAACACATTTGTGAAATTGTAAGGGAAAAAAGAAGAAAAAAAGAAATTTTCCGGTACCGGGAATCGAACCCGAGCCTCCTGGGTGAAAGCCAAGTATCCTAGCCACTAGACCATACCGGATTGAGAATTGAACTTATAAACTGAGCTTTTCACGGGGTGTAGAATCGATAACTGTACTTCGGTTGAACATTTTAAATATATTTAAGCTTAAATAAATAATGGAACCGTGGTTTATTCATTAATTTGTAACAGTGGAGATGGAATTATGTGAAATGGATAAAGTATTTGATACAACATGATTATTGTACATTATGGACATCGTAAATATTTTATTTCATCGAATGGAAATGTAATGGGAATAAATGAAAATGCGACTCGATAACGAAACATAAAATGAGAGGTACTTAATAAATATGGTAGTCTAATTTAAATAATAGGTAACATAATATTTTCCGCACAGTACAGAATGATTGAAAGTAATTCGGGATAAGCAACGTATTATTAACTAGTATTTTCATATTATAATATTTTATTCATCGTTCTCTTGGTAATATATCTACATTAAAGAATTAAATTCAATCGAAAGAAAAATCGAACTTATACTTCTTCTTGCTACGTTCCTGACTTTATTTTTACTAGTATTTCGGATCTTTTGAAATAATTTATCCGTTATTCAAACACCATAAAATGTGTCAAATCGGAAAAAGAACATTCGCATTCTTGCCACGCAGCTCGAACGCCCACGATCGAATAATAATTACTCTTTTATATATAGAAACAGAAGACAAGTTGCTCACTTGTCTACAGGGTGATCCAGGAATAATTCAACAATTTTCGAAGCACTCCACCGATCTCGAAAAATTTCGAAATATACGCCGGTTCGAGGCGCGCCTAAAGCTGTACGTTAACGAACTCTGTTTCCAAAATTCTCGAGCTCACTTTTTTGGTTTTTTACACGTCACCCTATAGTTTCCCGCGCAATAAATCCGGACCTCCGATTTAAATTTCGTTGCCGCTGTCGTCGGATTTAAAAGTGTTACGGTCACCGAGCACCGTATCGGTTGGTGACAGCGTTGGTCGATTGTTTCTGGCAACAAATAAATTATTTCGTTTGTTTTTTTTTTTTTTTGTATTTGTATTTTTTTATTTCGTTTCTTTCCTGTACTGTCAATACGCCGCAGCGTCACGAGGAAAGGCCTGTCGGCCAAGCGGAAAGGACGCCGGACGTACTTCGTTCCGGGCGATACGCAACGGAACAATTATCGGATATCCACGGCTGACAAATTGCACGATCAACCGACTACGTTTTAATGAAGCTTTATCGAGCAGCATGCCGGTTCGTGTGTCGGAAAATGAAAAATGCAGCGACGTCGCTCCGATGCAAAGGATACCCGCTCACGGTGATATACAGAGTGTCACGGTAATCGTAGTACCATCTGAAAGGGAGTGGATGCTTCGTGCGAGAACGAATCGTAAATAACAAAATTAAAAGCGTCTCGTACGAAATAAAAAGAATCTTCAAAACATACGATCGTGGTACCATCTGGAGGAGAGAGGTGATGCTTCGTGTGAAAATAAATCGTAAATAACAAAATTATAATCGTCTCGTACGTAATAGAAAGAATCTTTAAAATACGTAACCATAGTAGTATTTGGAGGAGGGGTGATGCTTCGTGCAAAAGTAAATGGTAAATAACAAAATTGAAATCGTCTCGTATGAAATAAAAAAGAATCTTGAAAGTACGTGGTCATGGTACCATTTAAAAGAGAGATGATGCTTCGTGCAAAAACAAATGGTAAATAAAAGAATTAAAATCGTCTCGTACGAGATCGAGAGAATCTTGAAAATACGTGATCTCGACTAATTAGAATTTGAGCACAGGAAGAAAAACTGGATCCCCATCACGGCTAACAATAATTAAGAACGTCTTTTACGAGAAGAGCCAACACGTCGTTAAGACACGATCAAGTTGTTCAAGAGTTATAATAGGACAGACGAAACTCATCAATACCTTATTTACAAAGAAGAATCCCCAACCTGAGAACTGTACAAAATGCCCTGACAGATCACATTATCTTGGACTGCAGAAAGTACACCACGAATCGTCTAGATTGCAATACAAAATCCACCCTGAAAGACAACTTAATGGACAAGAAACAAAACTCTCGAACCTATTATATTATTTAAAACACACTAAACCCTACACTAGACTATAACCTATCCGAGTCGTGAATAATCCATTAAAGTGGTTGATTCGACATTAAATGATCGATTCAAAAAGATTAATAAAGAAAAAAGAAAATAATAAAAAAAGAACGACGGTACAAAAGTATTGCAATTAAGTAGAGTCTGCGTGATAATATGATCGGAGAATTTTTGATGGAATTTGAACGTTTGTTCCTCTCCATGGTGAAATATCGGTAGGGGAGAAATTTTCATCGGCGTTCCGATTTATTTTCGCGCGAAAAATCAGCCGCTTGTACTACGGGACACCTTGTATGTTCAAGCGGCGATTTAATCGTCGGCTCTGTCGACCAGATAGTTAAATCCGCCACGAATAATGCGGTTAAAGAGTGAATTAATGCTCGTGGACGAGATAATGTTGGCGCGCGCGTGAAAACCCGCGACAGGCACGCGGATTGCATCGGCGGCATATTTGCGTTTCATTTTCGACCGCTGGGAACGCGACGGTTATTCGTTTTTATGCACGTCGAACTTTCGACGAGAGGAACGGGGGGTGAGAGGGGTGAAAGGGATGTAATAGCGCGGCTCAACTCGAAAAAGGAATTTATCGATTCGCCCGTCTATTTGTACTTCGAGACGCGAGGGTGATTAAACCCTTCCGCTGCGATTTGTTTAACAGCGATCGGGCTCGTAAATACGATTTAATTTTTTTCATAGTTTCGTACGCGCGGCGAGTGAACAAAACATAACGCGTTTCAACTCGCGTTCGCGATACATTGCGACGAAACCGTGAAAACGCCACGATAATTTCAATTTCTCTCGAGAGGGGTGGGCAACATTCGTTGGGCCGCGATTGGTCGTTTTCATTCGGAGGATTTTCATATCGACCAAGGAAAATGTATACGATCGTTCGAGATTTTTCACTGTCTGTGCATCAGTTCTGCACGTGAAAGTTCCAATTTTAATTCTTTATGAAAAATAAAAGAAATCAACAGATCACCAGCAATGATTTTATCTTTAATCTCAAAGAACGTACAGGTGAAAAGAAAACAAAGGTACAGTTTAAGTAAAATACAGTTTGGTATCTATATTCGATGTGTATTCATAAAAAGGGACGTCTTTCACATTTTATTTACTCCTTGCTACTGAATACCAACGAATAGACTCTTTTTTTTCAAAATTACAATTTTAATTCTTCTCCATGTTGGTAAAAAAATTCGTACGAAGAATTTCGTTCCGTCAGGAGACTATGTAAATTCAAACTTGAAACTCGAAATGAGAATGCACTTATCGAAGATGGCTGCGATACGTTACAGGCGCTATCCAATACCAGAACACTCGTGAGTAGCTCATTTTTGTAATATTACACAAAATAACCGGCTATCGGTCTCCCAAGGTAAACACGTTCTCCAAATGCTCTCCTTTCTCAAATCGCCGATCCGCTGTTTGGTGCATGCATCACTCGGGACGTTACACGCTAGCAAAAGAGCTATTTCTGCCCCCTCCCCTCCCCTCAAAATTTATCACAGGCTCAATGGATCCCTCGTATCGTGTCATTAAAGACGCATATTCCTGCCCTATATTCTCGCAGGGCGTGCCCATAAGCGTCCCCCTGTTCGTGGCGTCGTTTCGTCCCCTGTGCCTCCCCTACCCCTTTCTCGCCGCAAAGAATCGCGAGAAAATGTTTTTCTCATAGCCAGGAGGGCCGATTTTATGGAAGCGTGCGGCAGCGCGACCTCTCGTAAAACAATCATTTCCCCATCGTCTCGAACGGGCCGCGTGCTCGCAATACGTTTGCGATATTATTACGAAAGGGGACGCGCGTTATGAATTCGCGGGAAAAACGACGAACAGAGCCGATGCTCTCCTTTTTTTTCCATTTATTTCCCCCCACCCCCATTTTCCTTTTCTTCTTTTCAGCTTGCATCTTCCCGCGCGAGAATCGACGAACGCGCTCGCGTTTAATGCGATCGTGAGTGCACTTCAGCTCCGCCTGCCCCCACTCCTGCTTACGCGTCTAGTCGAATCAGTCTCCGATGGTGCACGGCTGCGCGCGCAACAGATCCTCGAGTCGCGTCGGTTTCCTGACACCACTACCGATTCCACGGTCGACCGATTATCGTCCACGTTTTTCGATCTCTCTTCTCCTTACCGACCTTACCCTCTTACCTTAAGATTTCAATTTCAAGTACGCGTGTCGTAATCAACAACAGAGCTTATCACAACTCTAACTGTCCTTGCGAACGCTAAATTTGAAAATACGCTTTTTAAAAAATATTGTGTAAGGGTTTTTGTCTAATTTTTTTAAGAAAATATATTTGAACCTACGAATGTGGACAATATAATGTGGATCTTTACCAATATAATTTGACGTGTGATTGGATAGGTTCTGCCACGTGGTGAAATAGGCTAACGTTTCCACGTGATGTTGAATAATTGATTTCGCTGTCGGTAAACACGGGAAGAAAATTATACAGGGAACGCAGGACGCTACGCTATAATTTTCGAAAGAAAGCGTTTAATATATTTTTCGCGTACAATGTTACGACACTATAGCACGTGTCGCTTGATTCTTTTGTCACCTCGCGCTGACTACGTTACAAAACGAAAGATATCCTTAGTCTGTAGTTGAACTTAGTGCTCGATAAATCATCGTTGTTACAGTTTTTACGTTTGGTTCGATTTCTTTATCAAGATTCTCGCATGATATTATGGGCGAAGAAGTTAATAGCGAAATATCGATCGTAATGCTATTTTCTTCCCGTTATCATCGTTCGTAATCGCGTTCTGCTTTTTTACAGAAGCGAATCGGCCACGCGGGAAATTTAATTGGATTCTTTGCAGCAAACCTTGTTAATCAGAGTACCCGTGTGGACGAGTACTATCGGGAGAAGTTGCGAATCGTGAACGTGGAACGCAGCGTGGAGGAGTTCCGCATGTGAGATCTTGGCGAACTCTGATATCGAGTGTAGCGTGTACAGTTGGCGAAAGCGATTTTCGAGATGCGATAAAAAAAATTGCGTCCTGAAATTTGTGGGTATAATCGATTTTTAAGTTACTTCTCTCCTCTCGACCAACCCTTGTGGTTGAGTAAAAGAAAGTGATATACGTAAATTGATTATGTATGTTGAAAGGGTTTATGAGAAGTATTTAAGCAGAACATTTCAACGATAAGAGATGATGATGGAATAATTTGAAAATTATGGATTTTTCGATAATTGAACTTGTAAATATAAAAGTGTGGTGGAATTTTGTTCTTTTGACACCTTTCACTATTTTAGTAGAAATTTAAAATTTGAATTTTTCAACGTTTAAATTCATCCCCTTCGAAAAAAGTGATTCGAATGGGTACTATTTTTTTCTTTCTTTTAGGGTACACTTACTTTGCACTTAATTATTTATTATTTATTTAGATGTTTTGAATATTTTCGTCTCTTCCCCTTCTGGTTTTCCTATTAAGAAACGGTCGTGGAGATTCTGCAAGCTATTGTAATAGAAGCCAATCTCGACCCTAAGCACCCACATTTCTCAACTCATGCTTCTGCTTCTCTCGTACACGTACACATACATACATATACCTTTGTACAGTTTGTTACGAAGACCTCTATTGATCAACCTGTCTCATACATCAATTTTACACCCTCCCCTCTTCCATCTATGCTTTTCCATGGTGCTTCCACGGGGATATAACCGTACCACGGCAAAAAGCACCGCGTTCAATCGTCGAGGAGGACGGCTTTCTGCATGAAAAGCTTTCCCTCCCGACAGCAGCGCGGTGTATAGGCTGACTCGAAATTTTGAAAGCGTATTCTACTCACTTTGAAAAAGATCCCGTATTCAGAGGCATAGAAATGCTTCCTTGGCTTATTCTATAGATTTTTGAAAGGTCACGTGCTTATGGGATGTTATGTTGAAATGGACGGTATTCTTGTGCTCGTTTTGCAAAAATTTATTGAAAACTTGTTAAAAACTGTAATCAAGTCTCGATGTAATCGGCTCGCGCATGATACTCGAGCACAGAGTATGAAAGTGTACGATGGACTGAAAGTAACACTTTGAAATTTTTTAATTTATTAAGGAGAAAGAAGAGTGCTCGTTTTTAATGCTCGTCTACGTAAAATTAAAATAAAAACAATTGAAAAATTAATACATCAGCTTTGTTTCTTCGCATAAGCTGATCTAGTATTTTTCTTTCCAATATAGAAAGTAATGGTATACAGTATTACCTCGCTAACTGTCGCAGCTTTTACCTCGCTAATTGCACATAGTTATGCTCACCATTTAACTATACCTCACTTGCTCTCATTGTTTCTTCCTTTCGTCTATCTCGCGCGCAAAAGCGATCGAGTGTAAGATAGTTAAGAGGTCTCGATTTCTAAAACATTTACTTCCCTCGCTTATTGCACATACAATTCGAACAATAAAATCTCTGTCACCGTCGAAACAATTTTCACAATTTAAATGTTTGGAAAACTCGGAGTCCCAGTCTATGGACGCAAACCCTTATTTCGTCCTCAAGTGGAGTGGATCGTGCTCGATTCCAAATTTGTTAGATCATCGATCGGTTACAAGATAACCTCGTAGAATACGCGCCCGCTTTCACGTCGTGGGTTTTCTGCTTGTTTCTAAAACTTTTCCTCCCTCCTTTGTAAGCTCTATCTTCGCCAAGGAACCTCGAACAAACGCATCCCATGCGAGTTGTTTTTCCTTGGTGCCAGCCGCATCAATCTTCCTCCTCGTCCCGCGTTACCCCGCGCCACGAAATTTCACCTGGTTTGCGCGCTTAAGTATCTCGTGCAGCCACTTTCACGCACCCTTTGTCGGGGGCAGGGGGGAGGGGTGGGTGAGTAGGAGGGGTCGAGAGACTGCAAAAGTTCGCGTTACGCCCCCTTTCCCCCCAGGGAGAGCTAATAAAGCGACGCGCCGCGTATTATGCTCGCGAGTTGGAGCAACGCGAGAGTTATGGGATATGTTATTAGCCGTCTAACGAGATTTTGGGCGTATCGACGGTTTCGCCGAGGATACGAGGCGTAGTTGATTAAATTACAGAAAGAGGGGAACAACAGTGGGCCGTTTCGCTGGGTCACGGTTGTTTAATATAGAAATTTCGACGAGCGAGCGATGACTGTCCCTTTCGATTATTTTTTGGAAATAACAATTAAAATACAATATTCTTCGTAACACCGTATCGAAGTGAAATCGTTTCCGCGATCGTTGCCTCTTCGACGGGTGAATAACCCCGGACGATAACGAGAAGGATTTCATTTATTAATGAAAATGAAATTTTTCTTAAATTCGTAATACCTTCGTGAGATTATTGTAAATGAATTGGCGAAGTTTTTCCGATGAAAACGAGTCGCCACACGACTATATTCTGATCTGGTTTCACTTACAAGTGCGTAATGATTTTTGAAAAATGATTTCAATGACGCAATCGAAGATAGTCCGAACGAGGTCGTGTTTGGACTCATTTTCACGGGGAGATTCTTGCGAATCCATTGACAGAGCTCGCGTAATCATGTAACGAATAGAAGAAACATTCCATCCCGTTACTTTTCGAATTTAACCAATTGAAAAGAAAAATTCTCCACCGACCCTCGATGGAACGAAACCCCTTCGGCTGTATCGATTTTCGAGTAAATGTATTCGTTCGTACAGCGTAGCCCGCTTTGAAGCGACGACATCGAAACCGTCGCGCGTCGTTTCGCTTGAAAGCGGGGCTGGATTTCGTTCACGAACCGAGGCTAATAATCCC
The DNA here is from genome assembly GCF_051014685.1 of Ptiloglossa arizonensis. Taxonomy (NCBI): domain Eukaryota; kingdom Metazoa; phylum Arthropoda; class Insecta; order Hymenoptera; family Colletidae; genus Ptiloglossa; species Ptiloglossa arizonensis. The sequence goes on from NC_135055.1 coordinate 14,790,749, forward strand.
ACCTGGGGGTCGATGGGTCGTTCACTCGACACGAACGCACACAATGGTGCACGATTCCCATTACTCGAATCCGGTGTAAAAATAGTGACTCGAAAGCGGGTATTAGTAGAACGCGCGAAGTCCGCGGCAAGGTTTATTATCCCACGTCAGTAGGATGCATCCTTCGCTCGAGTCCAAGGGACGCCGCCTCCAAATGAGAGAAGAAACTAGTTTCTCGGGGTACTTTATCCGGTCTGCTCTTTTCAAGCACGTCGAAACACGCCCAGGAGAGTCGGCGCTCCTCGTGATTCTCCTCGTGTGCTCTCATAAAGGCGCGCACTGTTAAAAAGACCTCTTTGTCGCTACGGGCGCGGAGAGAGCCTCACATGGTAACGAGACTTTGGAGGGTCTTCCGCATTAAAAGACGCGTTTCTCCGCGCGGAAAGGACGCGGTGGTAGGGGACGAAGGAGGAAAGAGTGGGGGGAGATGAGACGGGGTAGGGGGAAACGAAGGAGCACGCGGTGCCACGGCATATTTGCCGTGCATCAAAGAGGCTCGAAGGCCCGTAATGGAATCGAGAGGAATCCGTCGGGCTTCCTGTTTACCGAGTTGATTTCTTGATTTTTATTGGCTCCTCGATCGCGGGCCAGGGAATTTTAAACGGCTTCTGAACTCGGAAAACGACCGAGAAGTCGCGGTGAAATTGATCGAGCGACTCGTCCACCCTCCCCTTTCTTTCTCGTTTCGCGGTTAACTCTTGTTTTTTCTTCTTTTTTTTTTTAACTCTTCGGAACGTTCGACGATTTCTGGCGTTTCGGAATAGCATTAACGACCGTAGACGAACGGATGATCGTCTTAAGTTTGGAAGAACTTTCACGTTCGGAGATATTTCTATTGAAAAGGGATTTGCTCGATGTCTGGAGGACATTAAATTAACCCCTTAAATACGAGTAATTTAGAGGATATTCGAAAGAATAGTTTTTCACCGGGGTTCGTATTTATTTGAATATTTTATGAGTTTTCGGGAACCAAGTCGAAACGAAGCGCAATCTTTTTATTACGAATACGAAAAATAGTTTACCGAGTAACAATTTATTATTTTCAGAGTTTTGTTAATAAAATTAATCAAATTGATTCTTTCTTCTGTTATTATGATTTTTCACTAAAGAAAGATATTTTTAGAAGCTTGCAATACTATTGTTTGTTATTTTACCGTATACGCTATCGATACGACACGGCATTAAAATGAATTGTTCTCACGAGGAAATTATTTGTCCGTTTATTTATTCGATTCTCAATTTCGCGAGTTTCATTGCTGCGACGAAGTACCAAGAAATAAAGACGTTATTGTTACCGATAAGAATCGATTTCATATTCGATAGTTGTTAACATTTGTTGACACAAGTATTTCTGGCAATTCTATTAGACCTGTTGCTCTTTTAATTGTTTCGTTTAGGCCGTGAGAAATCGCGATAAAGATTGTATAATCAATTGGGAAGTATAGTAGCCGAAGCAGCTGTTCTTTCAAGATTCGATGAGCTTGTAAAAATGTTGTTGTGCTAGCATAAAAAGGCGTCACGGGTCAGAAAAGTTCAGCACTGGTGAACTCTTGTAACTAAAGTCTGCACTGAACGACAATGTACAAAGCATATTCGAGATAGTTTTGTTTGTTGGCTGAGAAGTGACAGAAGTGTCGAGGGAATTTCTAAGGAATAGAACGAACGTATAAAATGGGGTAAAAAATTTTCAATTTCGCCCACGCTCGAATAAAAAATAGAAACGTTCTTAAACATTTGAAAATTCATGATCCTAATTTTTTAATTTATATCCCATTTAGCAAGCGAGGTAAACATTTCTTTTCTGAACAATTTTCTTTACTGAAAACTTTACGAAAAAATTGTACATATATCGTTTAAATTTAGAGAACTCTTGGTAGCAAATATTTTTAGAATATAATTTTTCTAAAATTCATAATACATTTCTGTATTTTGTGGATAGTGTCAAGTATCGTTGGTTTAAATGACATTAAAAGTCATATGGGGAACGAATAAAAAAGGAACAATGTATTTTTCAGAGAACACGAATTAAAAATACAAAAAAGCAGATTGCCTAGTAAACGGAGAATCAATAACTGAACCAGTTACGGGTCACCGATGACCCCAGGATACTCCACTACGGATTAATATCTTGTTCTAAATATAGTCCTATCAAACATTCAAGTATCTGACGTCAAAGATGGACAGAATTTTATTCGAACAACAGATGACGCATAAAAGCTTCCAATAACTATTTATTTACAACGTTCGTTCGATTGTCAGTCATTCGAATAAGTTTTTATTCGTTCAACGTGAACTGACTGCAATTTTTGATAACCAAATACCCAATCAAAAGTAATTTACTTCTTATTCGTTGTTCCAACCTGTCGCCTAAACGAACATTTCACCTACCTTTACCGAACCTAATCCCGCAAAGATTACTGAACGCGACACAGGATTCTATCGTTGACAACTCTAATGATCGTACGAAGATTCTTGGTCGAACAAGTTCGAAATAGATTTTACTTTGACCTGAATAATTTGTCCCCATTGTGCGAAGTTACGTAAAATCATTCGACTCAATTTATGGTCATAGTGTCAGGCTAGTCCTGATTGGTTATCCGTGTTGTGGAAGGGGACAGAGCTGAACATGGGGTCCAAAGGGTTAGGAGGGGAATCCTTCAAAGAGGGTGTATCCGCCCGCATCATCGTCATTCGCGTACAACACTGCCTGCGTCTAGTTCCAATTCCTCGTGTCATTGTTTCGCCAATAATTCGGTGCAATTGTCCACGCACCGGTGTGCGTACGGTTCGAGAATAGTCTCTACAAGAGTTCACCGATCTTCGCTGAAAAAAACACTGATCGTCGTTCGCGTTGAAAGCTGGATCGACGACATTGAGATCAGCACGTGGAACAGCCAGTTCCATTAAAAGTTGGATTTGAATCGCGGGACAAGATCCCTGCGAAGATCACGGAAACGTATCGCGTCACGGAGACACCGACCGGGACAAAGTCCACACGTAGTCAGAGTCGGGAGATCAATTGCAAAAACTGTCAGATATCGAGACGCTTCCAAGGATTCCTCGTTTAACCCATTCGCGGCGAGAGTGTTCGCTGGGTCGAGGCTCGAGACGCTGGTCAGCAACGTGTTTCTTCATTGGGTATGCCAGCTAGCTCGCGTTTCGCCATCCCGCCGCGAACCGAGTGATGTCCCTTTGTTGACATCCGCGTCGACGCACGACCGTGTCCGCAAAAACGGAGTCAGGTGCGCCGGTGTTCGAGCGAACGGGGCTGGTCCAGCTTTAATCTCAAATATCCAGTCTCGACTGAACCGTGCTGAAAACGCACGTCATCCGTGTAAGTGTCCACGAGTAGGTTCGGCTTCCCCGTTCAGCCGTTCAGATGGGTTAAATCGCAAATTGACTTCTCGTGCATCAATAACGCTCAGCTGCAAAGATTGATCAAGCTCAAAGTCCGCTCTCTTAAAAACTTTCCGCGGCACAATTGCCGCGCAATAAAAACAGTCTTCGTGGAACATGTCAGTGACGATTGGCCGTTGACCGAGTCTGTATCAAGCCGCGAGAGACGATGGAGAAGAGTTTCGACGTTACGAACGAGTCCCAACTGAAGTTACGCGTTAGGCAGGTGCTGACTGCCCTGGGTCCGCTGTTGGGTATCTTCCTCGTCGGTCTGTCGTCGGGATACAGTGCAGTGCTTCTGCCGCAACTGAAGCCGAACGAGAACAACACTAGGTTCAATGTCAGCGACATCGTGGTGTCCACGACCGACGAGGAATCTTGGATCGCTGCGTCGACCATCCTTCCGATGGCGCCAGGTTGTTGGCTGGCGGGACTGGTGATGGAGAAGGCGGGCAGGAAGAGATCAGCGATGCTGGTGTTCCCTCTGTTCGTGCTCGGATGGTTGATCATCGGTTTCGCACCTGTCGTCGCGTACATCTTGGTCGGGAGAGCGATCACCGGTGTTTGCGCCGGATTGTTAGGCTCCCTGACACCCGTCTACATCGGGGAGACGTCTGAACCCGATATACGGGGTATCCTACTGAACATGATCACTCTGAATCTATCGTTCGGGATCCTATCCGTCCACGCTTTGGGTACCTGGCTCAGTTGGAGGATCACCGCCTATATATGCGCCGCGTTCACGGTAATCAGCTCGCCGACCTGTATCGCGTCTCAGGAGAGTCCCACTTGGCTGATAAACAAAGGTCTCACGGACCAGGCGCGTGACTCCTGGGTGTATCTACGAGGATGGAAATCCCTGGACGAGTACCAGGCATTGGAGAACTCCAAGGTCTACGGGAGGAAGCTCGTGAAACGTTCGCTGAGCACCAAGTTGAGGAAGACTCTGTCCTCGAGATACTTTCTGTGGCCTCTAGGTTTGTTGTGTACGTTCTTCTTCACCGCTCAGTTCTCCGGGTACAACGTTGTGGTCTTCTATTCCGTTCAGTTACTGATGGAAGTGACCGGGCCGGACAACGCTCACATAGGCACTCTGGTGATAGACGCGATTCGTTTGGTGACAAGTATATTCACCTGTTACTTGATCAAGAAGAGAAACAGGAGGACTATGACCTTCGTGTCCGGGTTCGGCTCGACCGTTGCTCTGTTCCTGTTGAGTCTCTCTCTCTATCTCAGAGTTGGGAAACCGTGGTTCTCGATCGTGTCACTGATATTCTACATAGTGATCTCGACGATGGGCTTGCTACCTTTACCGTGGATACTCAGCGGCGAGTTGTTCCCCAGGAAATTCAAAGGTCTGGGGTCTGGACTTACCGCCGGTTTCGCGTTCATTTGCACATTCGCGGTGGTGAAAATTGCGCCAAGAATGTTCGTCACGTTGCAGACGTACGGAACGTTCGCGATTTACGGCGTCGTGACGCTGACCGGGACTTGCTGCTTGTACCTGACACTGCCCGAAACCAAGGATAAAACACTGCAGGAGATCGAAAGGTCTTTTGACAGGAAGTTGTCCGTGACTGACGTCAAGACCGAACACTCTGACCACGATGCGCAAAATTAGCTGCGCGAACTTGAACACTTGCGCGGGAATCGAACGAACATCGTTGTCCGTGGTAAAATACACTTTTTAGTGGTTCGTAATCGAATCGAGGTTAAAATAATTTAATCGTTAGAGCGACCAGCTTAGAGAATGTATCTAGAATTTACCAAATAGGAATAAGCGCTAAGTTCGAACTGTGTGTAAATAAAAAGAAAAAGAAAAACAATGGAATCCTTTCTGAAAGATTGAAGTGTTTGTCGCGACTCGGAACGAACCGCGTAGAGGTTAGCAAATTCTGTAATAATAATTTAAGTTGATAATTCGCGTTTAATGATTCTCGTAGATATTCAACAATCATCGCAACAGTTTAGCGACAAATCTGTGCGTCACTTACGTGTGACCAAGTGCCATCGAACGTTTATCTTGCGTTATCGTTTGTCATAATAGATTCTGACACTTCAGACATTCCATTTGACAATACCATACGTTTGTTACACTAGATGATCTTGCGTGGTCGTTGAACTTCCGATTAAACTGTGTTAACTTTCACGTTTGACTCTTTACTCAAAAGGCAACCAATCGTTTCGGGTACTCTGTAAAACTTACTTTCTACGATACTCGAAAGGAACATCACCAATTGCGATATCGACAATTTCCGATTTTCACGATACTTGGCGCACAGACAGACCTTTTCGATTCTCAAACCTTTCGAGGACAGTTTTCACCCTTTAAAATATCAGCCAACGAGACGATCGTGGTACTTTCAAATGCTTTACCAGAATACCAAGTTCAGCTTAGTCAATCGGTGATGTTTCTCGTTAGCTTTGTATTTATATCGTACAATTATTCTTACTATTCGTTTCAAGTGCACGGTTGCCGCATTACAGTCAATACAGAGCCAGTGATAAGCACCATCGTATTTAACCGCATCTTAAACACTTGGCCCCGTTATACCGTGAGAATGACAGTGCATAAATTATAACCCCATAGTTAACCATAATGGCCCGAATAATGGGGGATACGCCGGAGGAAACAGCATCAGCAATAGAAATTTAATAACGGACGTTGCTGACGCGTGCAAAATGTTATCGTAAAGTGTGTACGTTCGTGTGATCATTGCGTGGACCACTTACCGGGCCTGATGGGAATTACTGTTTGCATTGCATTGACTTTGTGTCGGTTCTTCTGCAACGCGCTGCATCAGCTTGGTCGTTTGCAAATTTTGTAAAGTGTGACGTCGATGTTCCCGCGAACGCGTTGGATATCGTAGAGCCATCGGGGTCATCGTGCTCCTGATGCTGTATTATGCGCGTGGTATTAATTCAACAAACTGTTAACTGGATGATGACGTTTAGGCGTTTGCTGAATGTAAGTTCTGTTATCCTCGATTATTCTTTTAAGGGGTGTTACATGGTTTTTGACGAGAGGTTTGGAGGTGTTTGGAGAAGTTTGGAAATCTATCGATATTGTTCGTAATTAGATTTGTTCAGTTGTTTATTCGATACAAGTATTTTTTTAAGGGGTATGTCTAGGTTAATTATTTCATTCGATGAATGGTTACTCGGTTCCTAACGAAAGGTTTGAAGATGTTTCGTGAAGTTTGAAGATTCGTCGACAATGTTCTCTGCAATTGGATTTGTTCAGTCATTCAAGTCCTGTGTCGTTCTCTTCATCTATTTATAAACACAGACTATTTTCAAAGGAGGTATGCTCGATTCAATGGTTACTTCTGGTGAACGGTTGTTTGATCCTGATTGGATTTCTCGGAAACTGCCCAAGGAAAATGATATTGTTAAATATTCTACCGAACGTGTCGCATTGATGCTCGATATTTAAAAATATATCATAGACGTGCAAGCTAGTGCTGACGAGGCTAGTGTTTGCGCAAACGAAGTGGGATCGGTGCTGTTTGCGAAGTTGGGGTCCGTATATTTTCCAAAGTAGATTAGTATGCTTGTTTTCCATTTTGTATCGCTTTGATTTTCAAACTAAAAAGGTAGAAATTAGGCAAATGGTGGTGACGTTTCGAAATTTGTCTCGATAGATCTTAATTTCGTGATTCACTTCAGAATTCGCGTGTTCGATCCCTGGCTATTTCATAAATGTGTGTCCCCGCCTATTTCATAAACGATCCCTAACTATGTCATCACCTAATACATAAATGTTCCAGTTATGCCCGGTACGACAGAGGAAACTATGCGCCCCGTAAGTCTTGCGAGGAGTCCTGTTACCTTTTACATCTTTAATTTTATTTCAACGCTCTGCACTCTCCCTCGTTACTCTTTCGTTCCTCTCGAGCAACGAGTCTCGGGCACATGCTTTATCAAAAGCACGCGAAGGGATCATTATGATCGAAATTTTACCTTCACCTCCCAAAGTATTCGCGCTAAGTTTTCTTCTTCATTTTTAACGAAGCGCCCGTTATCTGTCGCGAGTCCACGCTACATAATGAACTTTGTTCAAGGAAAAATATTAGGTTTCACGGGGGCCTCTCTTAATGAATATTGTTTTTCGTGTCGAGTCGAGTGAGACCACCGACAACGTTGCTGCGCACCTGTAATTTTGCTTACAGAAGCGAAAGAACATCATTTCTTGAGAATTCTTCCTTATCTACGAAAATGTGAAACTTTTGGCAGGACGGAAATATCACGAACTGTGAAAATTGTTAAGAAAATTACACGATGAGAAAAGTTCTAGATACGAAGAATAAAATGCTTCGAAAAAATAACAGTATCACTTGATAATTTCTCCATGTTTGTTATTCTTTAACGGTTGGGAAATATAGAAACGTTTAATTATCGAAAGAGGTACGAAAGCTGTCACTTGTTTGAAATTTTCTTTCATCGTAGAAAATATTACGTATCTATCCCTTAATGCAGGAACAGTTTAACGTGCAGTATGATGCATCAGAATGTCGACGACTACGAAGAGTTTGTCGATGATCTTTTTTATCGTGTGAAAAAAATTTGACGGTATTAGTCGCGTGATTTATGACGATAAGGACAATCTCGGTCCAATTTCCCACGCGGAACGTGCTCGAAATGCACATAATCTTCATGAATGCGTAATAGCAAGGCGTGCGCCACCCATTCGATGGCCCATTTGGGAAGCTTTCTCCTAATGGAGTGGAATAAAAACTAGCCCTTCGTGTTCAACTCCGACGCTTCGGCTCGTCTTTTTGCCCAGACGACAAAAATCTTTCTCGGATTATCGTGTTTGTTCCATCTCCAGACACAGGTTCGTAGGGATAGGCCGACGCAAAATCGGAGAAGAATATTCCAACGTAACGTAACATCAAACTTTTAACGATATCATCTTTGACACTCTGCACTCGAAGTTCTTTCGATATGGGAAGGTAACGACTGAACGAAATTTGGAAACTGTAATTTAAAATTTAACGATTCAAAAACTGAACGTATATACGTTAATATCTCCGAAGAAATGAAACGACTCGCGAAATATAGAAAAAAGAGCGACTAAACGCACGTATGAATAAACGATCACTGTGATTTAAATTTCTCTCGTTAATTGCAGCAAGAATCAATCCTGTCCCGTAAAATCTTACGCTCGTGTGTAATATTTATACATCGATTCGATCTCGATTAGTGGAACTTCGAAGCACCAATAAAACCGAGAAGAATTTCAAGTATTTCATTGGTCGAATATTATATAATAATTTCTTTCCGTTACGCCAAGTCTCGAAAGAGTTGATTTTGTAAGATAGGAGAATACCTTGACGAAGTTCCAAGTAAACTTCTTCTCGCCAGAGACTTGGACCCGATGCTAATCACCGGATAATTGAAAATCGAAGTCCCCGGTCTTCGACGCGATAACGATAGCTCTGGAACAACTTACGAGCCACCTGGTGCGTAGAAAACACGCCTGTAGACCGTGTTGGTCGTGCATCGAGGAACAAAATTTTTTCTAAAAGGCCAGTTTGCACAGAACGGAGCCAATCCAGTGCATCGATAATCTACTGAGCGTAATCGATAAATCCTTTCTTCGGTTGCTAGGTGGCTGAACACGCGTCTGGTGTTACTGTCTTCTGGGCTTCGATTTTCAATATCAATTATCCGGTTAATTAATGCTCAATCAACGTTCTCTGTGGGAGGGAAATCTGCTTGAAATTCGATAGGGAATAGGATACCCCATCGAATCCCGAAACCTGTTAATTACGAGTTACAACAATTTACACGCTCGATTGACGAGTTTTAACGCGATCCAGCTTCGTGTAAAATTCAAGATTTGTTTTTCCTTTGCAAACGTTTCTCCTACACGCAGAAGGTAATTATAGAAATCGTGCGATACGAGCTGCACAAATACGAGTGTGGTGCAGCTTATGCACCGAGAGTTTATTCTCAGCTATTCGAGATACGTTCTTCGTAAAAATTCTCTTTATAATAAATTCTCCATCACTGAATATCAATTTATCGATATAACATTCAAATCGTTCATTTTCCAGAAACTCGTCCAGTGACGATTTCGATATATCCGGGTTATCTTTAATTTTCAAAAAGTTTCCCGCCTTTAGGAATAAATGCTTCCATAACTATTTCTCCAACTCGCAACAATATGTGCAATACATTTTTAGTCAAATTTTTCTCACGTTCTTTTTTTATCGAAAATTACTGCTTACATTGGTCTGAAATTTAACACAATTACACAGAGATTTACGTATAAAATGATGTAATATCTCCACTTTTAAATGTATTCGTTTATCGATGCAAAGATTTCAACGCGATTAAATTTACTAAATTTTTTTCTGGGGGTTGATTTTTCGAGCTGGTAATATTTTCGTTAAACGTAATCTTCCGTGCTGGATTTGTCACTCATTTTTCTTTTGTTCGCGATAATAAACAAGGTTCAGGAGCTCGCTGAAGGATTAATACGTTCCTGCAGGGCATACCCCAGCCACGATTTAGGGGTGTATTTGTCTGCGAAATGAAAATGTAACCCCATAACTCTGCTGGCTCTGCTCTATGCATAGCCAGGCCACATCCGCCGGTTTTATACACTTCATAAACATTCCTCCGGATTTCCTCGTCGTCACTCGACGTCATCATTCCCTGCTCACAAATAGAGGGTGACATCTTGTTCGACGCTTTCCGAGCCCCCCTCTGGAATCATACTTGTTCGTTTAACGGCCGCACCGTTGACTTCCATTAATTTTTTACGGCGAGGGAACACCTGCGAAGTGTTATAAAGATTTTACAATAGTTAATTAAATTCTACGATCGGGGCTGTAAATCTTAGAAACTCGTCCGGGAGAATTTAACGATCGATGATCATTTGAAACGATCGATTCTTGGTATAAATAAGGACCGATTTTCTTTCCATTTTTCAGACAAATTTTTCTCTCTGTAAACCAATTTTTTTTCAATGTTTTTCGTACTCCACAATGGACGATTATTATTCTATTGCACAGCTCAGTGTGTCAGAGTTGTGTGTTCTAGTAGTACGATCTAATGGTGACGGTAGTTTGTTAAACGATTAATTGGGTGAACTTGTTAAGTTAATAAGGTTTTATCGAGGTTGTTATTTTTTAAATATTTGTGTCACGTTTTTTAAGAAATGATACTACGTGTAACGCAATAATATTGCACGGTGTGTGTCTTTTCTCGAGGAATTCAAACTCGAGGGTAGAAGTAGAGAAAGAAAAATTAATCAACGGTTTAAATTGTGAACGAAACTTGTAAATTGTAGCCGAAACTTGCGAATTCTCTTTCCATATATCTGGCCACTCGTACGCTTTATCCAGTATTAAGAAACTTCTCTTTTATCCCACTAGAATGGCCGACGTTGTGAAAGGGTGGTCTTCATGAATTTTTGAAAATTATACCAATTTAAGTACACTTTTCAATTATTGCGTTTAAATTATTTCACTTACTTCTGGAATTCTGTGCGGCAGGGAAAGCTCCAGTTCGTTATCCGACACGATTGTCTAAATTTATATCGCGACTTTAGACTTTTACTTATAAATTAAAGAATTTGCAACGACGTTTAATACGACGTATAATACAACGAACTATTTTAAATTCGTTGAATTATCAAAGTAGCGGAAAATATTCACAAGGAACGTTCGTAAAGTGTGCCCATTCAATCCCCACTGTAGCTTCCCTCTTATTCTCGATTTTAATAAGACATTGCGAGTTTCCAGAGGGCCAAAAATAAGGGATACTTATTTTCTTCAGCAGCAGTAACTTAAATTTAAGGGCCGAAACTACCCTCCAAAGTGAAACACCCTAATATTACTTTGAAAATCATTGATGATACAAGAAAGCTTTTGTTAACAAATTCTGTGTCGTTTTTTGACAAAAAAAACCTCGGTTAAAAGATCGGCAAAAGATAGATGAAAGATCACTTTTACCATCTTTAGTTTCGGTATTTTTTATCACTAAAATTACCAAAGGTGGTAATTTTAAAAAGAAGATCGAAAAAGGTCGAATTATCCTTCTGGTAGTTCTACTGTTAAAAAATGTAGATCACAAACATGGTAAAAGTGTTCTTTTACTTTTTCCACAAGTCTGTTGAACAATACATTTCTCGCTAAAAACTACATGAAATTAATCAGCGAACACTTCCTTCCGTTACGAAGGCTTTGAAAAATATTATACACCTTCGAAAGGTAATTTCACCCCCAGAAAAATTCCTGCAGAAAAATTCTTCGTCGAGCGTCGATGAGGCAAGAAATTTCAATCGGTGAAATTTTCGCGATCGATCGGGAACGCGTTGAAAGTTTCGAGGGTCGCGCGGAATTCGAGCGCGACGAAATAAATCCCGCGAACGCGGGATCGCGGCCGCGCAGGGGCGTTCCGCGGAGCGGAAAACCGTTGGTCTACGTAAAACCGTTTCGTCGCACGGTGGAGATATCGTTCATCGAAAACGGTTGATTTTATGGGCACGGTTGCCGAAAGCGTCGAGGGAATCCGCATTTCCGGGTTGCTGTCCATTAGGAAATTTATACGGGTCGTAGTGGGCGGGGGTGGGGGAGAAGTAGGAGGAGCAGGGGAAGGAGAAGGAGAAGGAGTGGGAGGAGCGTTGATTAAATCTCAGCCCCCTCGCTCGAAGAGTCCAAAGTCTCTGACGAAATTGAAGAAACGATCCTCGGTCGTTGCGGACGATCGCGGGGGCGAAAGCGGATGGGGCGCAAGAGGGTGGAGAAGGTTGGAGGGGAGGGGGGGAAGCGAAATTTTATCAGGATCCACCCACCCAATCCCTCCTCTTGGCCCAGGGACGGCGAGAAAAAATGTAATAGAACGGTAACAGTTCACACCCGAACCTTGAGCGAGGAAGGATAAAGCCTAGGGACGAGCTTACCTTCGAAACACGGCGAACGTTATCCTGCATCGAGATAAGACCTCGTTCCTCGTGAATTGAATTAAATCTTCTTTCTCCGGAGCGACCCGGAGGACGCTTCTTAATTTAATTCCCCCACGGTTTTGTATAATTGACGCAGCCTGTGAGGCGTGAAATTTTTAGATTGGCTCGTCGAGTCCTTCGAGCGGATCCTTTTTCTTCTTTTTTTTTCTTTTTTTTTTCGCCCATCCCCCTCCCCTGTACTATCCCTCCAACCTTTGCCGGGAATATTGACGCAATTAGGCGCGCTCGTGTTTTAATACGGATTTTTCATTCTTCGGGCGCGAGACGATGGTTTATTCAATCTTCGACGATTGTACGGGGTGTCGAGGTTTATTCCGACGTGGAATAGTTTTTGGAGGATTGAAGACAACGAAAAGTATCCTTCTTCGATTATTTTAAGTATGTAATTTCTCTCCGTAGCGAAGAAATTTGGGAATATTTTTTTTGGATGTTTTCGGTGTGTTTGGATAAAACGGACACCGTGTATATTCGAATTTTTGGGCTTTACGGAGTTTGGCTAGCGAATAAATTGGTAATTAAATTTAGTCTGCAATGAATTACTTCTTGGAAGGTGTGATAGAATTGTAATTGTGTACTTTCAAGAATTTATTAGCGACTAAGTATTTGTTCTGAAATAAATCCAAGTGAAACTATTGTGAGTTTGTAAATTAATTTAGACTAAATTTTCGTGTACAATTTACAAGGGAATTTATAACTTCCACACTTTGAAATTTCAAAAATGTTTCAAACTTTGGTGTAACTTAGTTCCAGTGGCTAATAATGTAACTATTTTTTTAATTTTTTAATAAGAAAACAAGGGGATGAGAACACTTCTGAGAAACAATTTCATAATTTCATGATTTTATATTATTTTAAATATCTACAATTTATGATTTATTGTATTTTATCGTACGACGAAAAAGAATTTTCGAAATAAACACTGGAAATGCTCGATGAATCGAACATGAAACGCTGTTCACGGTATTTTCCGATTCATAAAACACGAATTAGCTTTCATTTGAACGTTCGAATCATTTTTTACAGGGAGAAAAGTCTTCGACAATAGGCCGCACGCAAATCAGAAATTCGTTCCTTTGATTGATTCTGGAAAATCTGATTTTTATGGGATATTAATGCACTTTTATCGCGTCGGCGAAAATACATCAAACTGAGTGGCAGTTATTTCGTTTGGGAAACGTTATTCGCACGAGAATTGTGTTTGTTCGATATTAAAATTAAAAATTTAGAAGCGATTATTCAGCAATCCGGTATGAGTTGCTGAAAAAGTTATAGAAATTCGGTGCATTCGAGTTATGTATTGTTCTCCTTTTAATTATTAAATTTTACACGCTCGATATTTTTGTAAATTTTTGTCGTAATCGTGTTTAATAACCTGTATAAATGCTCTCGTAAATTCTCGCCCGGTCTGTTCTTTTTTACGGAATATATTTTCGAAATCTCGAGTAAGTCTTCGGGGCAGGTTTAATTATGAGTAACGATAGCTTACTGTTGCGTTATGTAACTGCATTGTGAAACTGCATTGCACTTCCTATTTTTAGAGAACGTGTTTCTTTAATCTGTTGACGCGACCAGTCACTTGGAACGAATGGAGCAATCAATATTATTTTATTGACCCTTAAAATAGCGTACATACGTGACAGTTAAACAGAATATACACTTTTAGAAATTTATTGTTTGGTAACTAAATTTTGTATTCTCTATTTCAGAATAAACTGAGTTAGCAAGTAATACATTTTTACCGTATATCATGTTCTATTGCCCATCACCATTTGCAACTTCACCGACCATGTAATCTTTCTAATTAATTTAATTTCTCAATTCCCAGTAATATTCCCAAAATCGCCAAAATTCGTTTCACCCTTGATTTACATAAATCGATCCACAGACTTGAACCTAATCTTAAATAAATTGTTCTCTCTTTATAATTCTTCTCGCTGCATTACCCGGTTCCTTTTATTTCAATAAAGATAAAATTTCCTTCGTACAGTATCGAAATTTTTTCCACCGTACCGAAGAGAATTTAAAGATCGAAACGTTTGCGTTAATAAATAATGCTCGTGAATTAAAATTCTCATTTATTTATTTTTTTTTCTCACTTCGCAAATATTTCGCGCAAATTCCGTAATACTGCTTCCAGCGGCGTTTTATTCCGGGCACACTTCGCAATTTTTTCTCACGCCCATCGGGAACTTCTTTTCCAGTGAAGTTACAAAGAATGGAAAAAGAGGGGAACACGTAACGGAAAAAGAGGTTTCCAGGTTTCTGCTCGGTGACGAGATCAATTCTACTTTCCCCGCTAACGAAAATGTCGTTTCTCGCATCAACTCCGTTTAAGCTCCCGGAAAGGTGATAAAATCAGTCGGATATCTCGGCCTGTTTTCTCCTCTTTCTTCAGCGCCCGTCCACCCTCTTTTCTTCGATTTTCTCCTCGCAACACCCCCCGAGGCGCTCGAAGCCGCAATAATTTGCAATTTTTGCGCGACGTCCTCCAGGACACTGTCGGCGCGCGTATCGAGTTTGAAAATAACGTTTCGCTGCTTTTCTAAACTTAAATGACGTTCACCGTGAAACCACCGTAACGATTTTCCAAGTGTTTTGAACGATTAAAGTTGCAAAGTCGCGAAACGTCGCGATTCGAAAACAGGCCATCGAACAATGTTTGCCCAAACGTTTCGCAACTGACTGGACATCCGTAAATAAACTTACGTTTCGAATAGGAAAGAATAGTTTTAGTTGAGGATCAGTGAAGACATTTAACAGTTGTTGAAATCGTGAACATTATACGTCTTTGTTTCTGTATCGATTCAATCGTGTATGCAAATTTTTTGGTAAATAAAATTGATACGTTCGTTTAAAAAGAGACGTAAAACTTTTGATTTTGATCAAATTCAACATACGGATAGAACATGTGTATGTTTTATTAATTTACCGATGGTTAGAAAAGTATTAAGTAATACTTTGTCGATCACGGTCACGTGAATTTAATAATTAAAATTAAATAAGGTTAAGTGTAATTTTACGAGTGTTCAATAAAATAATATGTTTCTCTTTGCTCTTAGGTCCAGAAAAGATCAGTATCAATATTGCTGAAAATTATTCTTTTCTAATGAAATAATTTATAAATATAACGTAAGACGCGTTGGATTCGGGATTTCGTTAAACACATGGCGCGAACATTGTTCTTTCCAATTTTAATTATGATTCGAGGCATCGTCGAAGCAAACGGTAAAAATATTTAAAAAAATTGAAGTATCGTGAAAAATGAAAAAAAAAAAAAACAGAAAAATATACAGATTCGAGCGCGCCTGAAAATTTCACCGATCAGAATATACGAGAACTGTATAAAAAATTGGGACGGGTCTCTTTTGAACTGTGGTATTTAATATAGAGTCAAAGATGGACAAAAATATTTATAGATCAGAATTTCATATAACTAGTAAAAACGATAAACGGTTCTCCGTTATTCGTTGAACGAAAATTAGACCTCGAAACAAGAAATAAAATATTTTGCAATTGATAAATAAAAATTTAAGCGCTTGTTCGAATGAATCGATACACAAAATATATAATAATGTATTCGCGCTTAAACGATGATGTACAAAATAGATTAAAGATTGAAATGGATTAAAATGAATGTAAGGTAGGTAAATAATAACGTTTAATCAAAGGGAACAAATTTTCTGGGAAAGATAAATAGTTAATTTAATTATACTCTGTGATGTAGGGTTGGTAAAAAATGTGTGGTAAACTAGCGTCATTAACTCTCCCTTGAAATTTACTTCGAGCTTTGTATATTCCACGATCATGTTGTTCAAAGGCTAGCCGCATACTATCGACTTTTCTAAACTATTTAGTCGAACCGAATAAGGTGTAGGTTTTCTCAGAAGTCAAGTGTCGCGTTTACTATTTTGTTACAGGAACAATCGATGACTCTGTTTCCTCCCGTATCTTTCGTGAGAGCAAGTGAACTGTTCAGTCGAATCGAACATCATTCGCGATTTCTCGTCAGTTGAATACACTCTCTCATCGAGTCAAGAAATAATCAACGAGTCTACTCGGTCCTGTATAGGTCCGATGACAGAAAATCGATTACCGTATGGTAGCCTAATGATTCTTTTCAGCGTGTGTTCCACGCGTAGCGTCTATGGCTACCGAGGCTTTCACCAGTGACCCCATTGATCAGAGATTACGAACCATAGAAGTATCCACCCCATAGCTAGTCTACCAAAGCTTCTGACTCGGAGTAACTGGTACTCTTATCGTGTTCGAATCATCGAGAACAAAGGACCATTTTCCACTATTCCAATCACCACCACTTGCAAGACTGTTCGAGTCGTTGTTACCACTGCAGATGTTTAACGAACAGTTCCATCGGATGCCCTTTAGCCTGATTATCCAGGTATCACTGAAACACGTTCTTCCAGTGGTCCGTTCAAACGGTGCGTGTTTCTCGAAACGAGGAACTACGAGAATTTCTCGACGTCACGGCTTCCTAAAAATCGAAAAGGCCGGTGAGAAGCGCGAAAGCTGTGCACACGATGCTCGCGCGTCTCTGTCGTGGAAAAAAAGCCACGATAAATCAAAGAGCATGCACATCCAGGGCGACTCGAACCCGTGGAAATTTATCGACGATATATTTCCGCGGCCGAGCGGAATGCGTAAACCGGTTGATCGTAGAGAGGGTTTTCGCGAGCGGTGTCGCGCGGTTCACGCTAAGACGCTCGGCTCAGGATCCCGCGTATAAACTGGCTACGTTGTACGTCCTACGTTCGTTGCTTTAAAGCGCTTTCTCGCGATGCTTTACGAGCGGTCGTGTGTCATTGCTACTGTCGCACCGGTCTTTTCCATCCGCGACCTTAGGTACCACGAGCGCTGTCCGGGGCTTTGCGATCGTGTCTCCTTGGGTCCCCACGGCTTACCCGAAAGGTTATGGATCGGCGGGAGGATGCTCGTGTGACTCGCGGCGAGATATCGATCGCTTTAATCCGTTGCCTCGCGCCGAACCGTGGAATTTACACGCCGAGCTTTCCTCTCGAGCACCACTGGGTCAGATCGAGCATGCTACTGCGGCAAGTTGAACTTCAGGCGTATCGAAGGCCCGTACCGCGCTCCTACTCCGTTGCTAGTCGATGGACCGCCCCTGACGTCACCTGACGACGTATGACGCCACGTGACGGCGTATGACGCCACCTGACGGCACCTGACTCCGTCGCGCTCGTGCCCGGGTTGGACTCGAGCGCGAGTGACCTCTAAAATGTGAAAGGCGGAGTCAGAACAGCGACGGATGTGTATTTAGAGGCGATCTGTTTAGTCTGGGCTTTAGAACGAGCAACGTGCACGATATTGTGTAATGGTACTGTGACTCGGAGTCTTCGTGTTTCTCTTCGTATGTATTAATGTACACAGAACGATAATTCCGAGGATTAGTGTCTCAGCAAGAAAAATAGCAAAAGAAAGATTTTAACAAAACTGAAACGTTGGACTGTGCGTCGTCTCGTTTTCAATCAGTACAAAATTCAATTATTAATTGTACTTGTGTAATATTTTCGCTATTAATGAACTGTTTTTTTTTCACTTACAAAAATAATTATTTTCCGTTGTATCCTTTATTACGTTCTAAGAATTTATAATTAACAATAGGTACATTTTTAAGAAACTGATCATTTTGGTGTGTCAGATCGAAAATTGGAAATCTTCTATGTTTCTCTCTATGTTTATTATTTTATAGTATTTACAGCAACGGTAAGATTATTTAAAATTCTATGAGCACAGTAGAACCTCGATTATTCCACGAAATCCTCTTTCGTTGTAGGACTTCGACAACTAGAGTAATGGTTACTTAGCAACGGTTAAACTTGGAGGGAGAAATGACTACTCGAAGTAACCATAGACAGTGAATTTCCTCGTTGAATTGGTTACTTCGATCACTGCAGGAATTTTCAGCTCCGTTTACCTGCGATAATCGCGGATCTACCGCATTAAGATTTATTCAACGTTACAAATTCAAAATGGCAGTCCTCGATAACCGAGTATTCCACAAAACGTAGTCTTAGAACTATTCTACGTGGAAAAATCAATCGAAAACGTGGAGTAGAATTCTTATTTTCTTCGTTTTCGAGGAAATCAAATCGGAAAATTTAATTACTATTTTTGCTTCTTCGTTAACAATAATGAAACTGTAGCAGATATCGTTATTATTCCGACACCACGGATCGAGCGTTTTCTACAAGTTATTAATAACGTTTCAGATAGGAAGTTTCATTAGTTTTGGAAGGATCGTTTGTTTAATCTTGGAGACTATAGTTTCGAGGAAAAGAACATTAAAGTTTCCGATTGTCACTCTTCATTGCAACAAACTGTCTTCCTCGAACTTTCTTGACGTTGTTAATCGTTCCAATTTCCGTCCGAAAGTTTATTTAGAAAATACGTAGAAAATTCAAGAGCAGGGAAATAGATATTTTGGTCGCGTAAACGTCGAGTCCCCGTTAATTTAACGCCCTCTTCGACGAGGTTATCGTCGATTCTGTTCCAGTTTCCGACTGGCCGAATCGAAGAATTTTATCGGTGCTTGGGCGAAAGTTTTTAAAAGCTATCCGTGGAAAGGGAAACTTTCCGCGCGATGTAACTTCGATGGTTCGTTGCGTGAATCGTTTAATGGAAAATCGATTACCGAGCTGAACATTTTTAATTCACCGCGATAGAAGAATGCGCGGTACTTCGCGCTGGCGAAGCGAGGTTTACGGCTCGAGCAACTTCACGGTGGAATATTTTATTACTCCATACGAGGAACGAATATTCTCCAACGAGAAATTGTTAATCGGTAACATCGACTGTACTCAACAACTCATTTATTACTTCCGTTAAACGTTTTCGATGAACAATTCCTGGTCACGGTTATGACCGTTACGTAATATTTTTACTACAACACGTAATAATTTCACTACAACGTTGACAATAATTTTACTGTAACGTTGATAATAATTTTACTGTAACGTTGATAATAATTTCACTGTAACGTTGATAATAATTTCACTGTAACGTTGATAATAATTTCACTGTAACGTAAATAATAATGTCACTACAAGGCGCTTTACTCCTCATAATGTACAAAATTTTTAATAATCGAATATATCAATTTGGTCATCTCTGAAGCGAAATAGCGTTCTCAGTGTGTGCGTGTGTCTGGAATATTTATTACGACGTTCTCCTTGGCACGTTAATCCCTTACTAGCGTCAAAATTAACCACGTAATTGCTTAAGTGACATACGAAAGCCATCTGCCAATAAATTCAGTCTACCTTCGACGGTTTGAAACCGACGTTTGTGGACTACTTGGATATAGAATTAAAATAATTTCTTCGTCGACTTTGAAGATATTACCTCATTATTAAGTCACGTTAAGTAATTACGAGAGTTAAAATTTCTAAATGTAGATGCTCGTGGTTTTAATGTAAAATAAAATAATTTCTATTCACCGGAATAGTAGGCTATTTTAAATAGCTACTTCCTTGTGAAAAGGAATTTATATTTTAAATATCAGAAGCTGGAAATCATGAAACTATAAATACTTGTCTATTGATAGATCGCTTGAAGCAAATTTCGACGAGTTAAAAAACATCCCTGCGATGGGAAATTTTACAGGGATTAGCAATAAATCAGGTCCTCTTCAGTTTGTCGACAGTGGTTACCACACTGTTTGTTTTATAATTAATAAAATCTATTAACTCAAAGGAGCTAATCTTTGAGATACCAAATGCTAAATTTTACAACAATACGTCTCTTTAATTTTAATCATTATCAGATCACACTCCATAGCTCAGCGACTCTGCACCTAGTGCTCCAGTCTCATCCCCACCACTTACCCCACTAACCCTAAACCACTCCCTTGGGGGCGTTACCCAAGTCTTTGAACCATATCAATAGCAACTTTGCTCCATTTAAAGAAGCTGGAAAAAATATAAATCGACGAATCGAATATATTTGCCTCGTTACATTGAACAACAGTTTGTCATGGTCGTTGCTACCATGTTCATTCGATTGTTTCTCAATTCTGTTAAAAATTTGGTAAAAACCTGCGAAAGATTCCCAGAGTCTCAGCCTCGGGAGGACCCATCGGATTGAATCGGGTCTCTCAGACAAAATCTTGTTGACGTTTTGCTTAAAAACCGGCATGGTGCGCGCAGATACCGCGGCTACGTGTAAAGACGCAGTTTTATCAGCGATAAAAATGTATTACAGAATCTTATATTCAGGACCAGGCCCTCGTCGGGAGAGATAAAGCCGCGCACGATGCCTCGTGGTACGTGCCTGATCTGCATGCTGAGAAGAATAACAGCCTCCCCCACTCCTCCGTGCCCCCCCCCTCCCGCCACCGCCTCCTTCTTTTCGTGCATCAACTTTCCGGAACCCCTTAGTTCGGATAAAACCGATCGCGATAATTCTCGGGTACGCGAGTGGTGCTCGATGAGAAGAATTTCGCTTCATTATTTCGAACTGAGGCTTCCGGCACTCGGCTATAGTGAGTTTCAGCTCGAGACTCAAAGGGTGAATCCGATAGGGGGGTTGGGGGAAGAAATGGAAATTTAAACGACCGGGGTAAACAAAGTTTGCGCAACGTTGCGGTTCGAAACGTCGTTGAAATTGTGAAAATCGACGCGCGAGAGTTCGACTCGTAGAGAGGAGAAAGAAGTGCGAGCGCAATCGGTTGGCTGCTCAAGGTCACCGAGCGGCTACCCCCACCGTGTCGTTTGGATACCAGTATCAGCGCAAAGCTTTAAACACACACTTTCTTCCAGATTCTTCAAATCTTGTTGTTTCAATAGAATTATTTTGTTCCAATAGATTAGATCCTTTGATCGAAAGGTAATAAAAATTCTGTCATGTTTAAAATTATCCCCTGGCCCTGACATTACGGTTCTCTTTATTGCCATTTGTATTGGCTACGAGATTATCCTTCTTTCGAAAGTCGAGTGACACGACTGGTTAAATTTTAGGATTTGTAGAATTTTCTTCCCTACATGAATATTTCTACGGACTTACGAATATTTATGTACGATTCGTAGTTAAAATTCAAATGTCTTTTTCGAGCGGTCAATTATCAAGAATTCTGTCTACGTACATCTACCATTTACTGATTTAAAACTGGTTCGATTCTACTAGCCAAGATGATCGCAGACCTCCTTCTGTTGTGGACAATTAACGTTGGCCAGAATCACTGTACCATGGAGCAACAAAGTTTCAATTGCAATCATTGTCGACGGACCTGGTAAAAGATTCAAGTCTTCGGAACCCTGTTCGGACATCCACCGAACAGATATCCCCAGGTGCAATTGGAAGGCCGATTACCCAGGGATTACTGCAATTGCCAGGGAACCGTTCTCCTATACTTCCGGGGCTATTGATATTCAACTAGGAGCACGCCACGGTAATTTCCCGTGGTCTGAGTATCACCTCCACCTCCCCGGTGGTGCCTTTCCACAGACTAACCCTTCTTGAACGCAAGTCCGTTCACCCAGACGCCGAACTTACGACTCAGCAGTCGATTACTTCGGTGCAACGGGATGCCAAGCGATACCTCCGTTTCGACCGAACTTCTCTGCGGCTTGTTGCAAGAGAACGAGAAAATGGAAAGAATTCGAGAACTCGGGTTACACGAAATGCAAAAGGAGTACAAAATCGCTGGAAGCCGTGTAAGAAATAAATTATCGAGAAGATAACGACACAATCGAACACTGGTGAAAGACCTAGATATCGATCACTGATACTAAATCCTTGCTCTCGTGTGCAGTACCTCTTGGGGCTGGAGATACTCGATGATTCGTTTCTCTTGGATGAATTTTACAGCGACGAGCTTCCAAGATTCTCTAGAAACGAGTCAATATTAATAACAATTAGTCTCAAGGTTACGAAGAGACTCAGAACTCTTAACAGTAAGGCCTTTGGTCTACTATCTTCTAGGTTAATCTTGATCTTCTATCGTCTCTAATCTACTATCCTCAGGGATTGAAATCTTGACGTCCTCTATATTCGAAAAATCGATAGAGTATACTGTACCCTGACAAAATTTAATTACCATCGAAGACCATTGAGGAACTCACATCACTCTGTGGTGTCTCGTCACGTGGAAACTATGCAGCAACACTCTCTGTTACCCGAGAAAAGAAGCAATCGTTCCACAGTACGAGGCCCGAATATCATCCTTGATCCGCGATTGATTTCGTTTCAATTTCGGCGCCAACAGGCCGGCTGGAAATCACGAGCCAGCGGTGAAAATGATTTCCGAACACGGAGCTTCCGTTAATTCAACGGGGGATCGCAATTGGTTGCTCGAACGAAAACCGCGGCGCGAACACCGAATTAAACCAGGCGTTCGATTCGAGACGAGTACTCGCTTCGTTTAAGATCGTCCCGATCCTTAAACTCTCGCGGAAGCACGTGGCGCGCTGCAAGAAACCGAAGTCGGCCCACGGTCGACGTAACGTGTATACATGGAAACTTGCACCTACACGAGACGCATCCGTAGGAGGAATCACGGCGAAGGACTTGCACGGACCCCGATCCTCATTGTTAGTCGGGCAGCGTGCGGACCGAAGGCGTACGAGGAGTCTGTGCAACGGTACGTGAGTTAGACGTGGAAGTCACTTGGGTTAATTCCCGCCACGGCCTCCCACAACTCCGTTCCCTCGATGAACTTTCGATCCATATCGACCGTTACAGCTGGGACCAAGTGGTCTTGCGACGACGCGATAAATAGACGGAATTGCGAGGGAAAATTATCGCTTCCTGGGGATGTTCGCGATGCTATTATAATACACCCTGATCCTCTTGTGGACGTTTCTTGTAAATGGTACCACGACGGGGAAGAATCACTACTACTATTGAAACTTTGGGTAAATATATTGGGTTGTTCGGAAAGTTTTTTTTTTTTTTGTGAAAATGAAACACGATTTTTTCAGAGTGCATAAACATTTTACTAAATTATAGATTCTCCATTTTGGAAAACGATATCACTTTTCGAACAACCGAATAGTTTTAATGGAGCGAACCATGGAACCCAGGAGTCCGGTCGAGGACACCTTCATCTTGCTTTATCTCTTCGAAGGTATTACGGTATCGATGTCAAGGGATACATTATTTTTTGTAAAGGGGGACAGTTTGCCGGGTTCGTGGTCTTCGTACGGATGTTTGTTGTAAATCTTCATACGACAATTGGGGAGATATGACTGCTTTGGGAACTTTGGATAATATGTAGTCTCAGTTGAACGAACTATCCGGTCAAGGACACTTCTCTGTTAGCGAAGACCGTCCTGCTTTATCTCTTCGGTGGTATTGTGGTATCGATGTCAAGAGATCCACCATTTTGCGAAGAGAGACAGTTTCCAGTGGTTTGTGATCTCTCTCTTTAAGAAGATAGACGAGTAGAGGAGGGTACGTGGCAGAGGCAGAAAAGGTTTACCCCTCAAAGTCCTTGACCGGACAGTCTACTTGACCACGACTTCAGTTTCGTTGGCCCTCGAGGCAATAATAGAGAACGATGGATTGTTTCAACCCGGATGTAAAGACGTAACAATTGACAAACTTTTCATGGACAAAGTTAGCCAATTTTTTCATTAACGAAATTAGAAGATTTTGCCCATAATACCTCACGAAAACTTACACAACGTCCAGGAAGAAATATTACACTTCTGAGAATCTACTAATGGACTAATCACCGAGGTCATCCGGTAGATTACCTTTGCACAACACAGAGAAGTTAGACCCTAGGAACATAATCTGATAGAGAGAAGATTAAATGTGAAACTTAGGGATAGTAGAGATTCTCTTGACGAGTTAAATATCATCCGACTCGTTATAAACTAATTACAGAGCAACGTATCTAATTTGATAATAATTTCCAAATCTGAACTTTCAACCAACTCTTATTCATTGTTGTGTAATGTATCGTTACATTAAGTCCACTGTTTCGTTTTCTTGCATAGAATCTATTCAAAGAAAATTCTCTTGCTAAAAACACTGTAGAAATTTCAAGCCACGTTATATTAAATTTATAATATCGTTCGCTTAGAGTAGAAATGTTGTATAGTGCGCTAAATTAATTTCCAACCGGTTGCGATACTTACGTCAATTCTTGACATATCTGTACTCGCATGAAAACCGTTTGGTTATTTAATACGGGATCGTAAATATTCACGAAGCGGTCATCTGTTTGTTCACTCTACGAGCCAAATCGTGATTCGAAAGGAAGTATTTCTCTTTTTTTTCACGAAGCTTTGTAAGATCGAGATCGCCATCGAGACTCCACAGTTACCTACGACACACTGATTTGTCTGCGTTCCCTGTACGTGGCTCGTACGTTGAAACGAAACCCTCGCCGGAAATGGATTGTCGAGCTCACGTACTGCATCCTTTATCAGCAGCCTGGCCTCATTGAAAATGGAAGCGAGACGAGTTCCGCGAGTTTGATTTTTTGCTATCGCGCGGTGCGCAACCCGGTCGATGTAAAGGAATCGCTAATTACCAACTGGAGTTCTTTTACGTTAGACGACAATTGGAATCTCAATTGCTAATATCGCTTCATTTAGGCAAACTTGTTACTAGGTTTTCTCTGGTCGAGGCATTGGCCTTCCATCGAATAAAATATGAAATGCAATTGAATCGTTACCATTAGCAGAACTATGTAACGAAATATTAAATATCGTTGAATCGATTTTAATATTAGCTAATTGAAACACGAACGAGTTAGCTACTGGATTATTTCGATAAAAGTTCATTCGAGGTGACTGAGAATTCATCTGTGCAATACCATTCGTTTCAATATTTACTATACGATACGTCTCAGTTGGGAACGTGTCAACATTGTCCATTGCAAGTAGCTACAACGTCCTGTCGTTGTAATCATTTACACCTGCCATGAAAACTTTACTACCTATCAGGCCTCGCGGATAAGATATTGATGGACCTAATCTCGGAACGTCTTATCGTAGCAACTTAATGGTTAGCGGAACGATGGAATTGCAAAGCCGAAATAAACTTGGTATGTATAGGACACTTCTGTAATAACCTATCAAACTTCAAGAATAGATTCTCAATTAAAACTTGACCATCTTATTCCATTATTGGTGACACGAAAATGCCTAAGTAAAACTATCGGATAGTCATTGCTATCTCGAAGAATAACACACTGATGTTAATACCACGAAATCATCCACATCGCTGATCTTAAAGCTGAATTTTTTCTAACCACGTGAAATATCTAACACAACTGTCAATAACATTAAATGTCATTAACACCCAATACAAATGTCCTTGACAAACGACACGTTGCTAAAAGACCAGACGAACCCGAGACTTAGAAATGGATCGCGTCGAACGTAGAGTAATCTTTAGCGTGATGTCTGCCGGATAGCGTTGATAAAACGGAACAAATTGCCAGAGACGTGTTCAAAGGGTCGTTCTCGAACGATATGGAACGAAAAGAGGATCCGGGACGGGCACGCGTACGTCGCGACGTAGCCGCGTCTACCCCGTACAGGTCGACCTGTTTGTATACGAAACCGAGTTTACGAGAGGGCTTTGTCGCGCCGAAGATAATCCCAGGCATTGTCAGGGCGGCTGATGTCCGGTATTCGGCCAGTCGGTCGGACCGACGCGTCATTGTCGCTCCTCCCTTTTGTAGTCCTGGGTGATTTTAAGCCGGTTATAACGCCGCTGTCCCGCGCTGACGCGGGAATACAGAGGATCCGCGAGAGGCTTTCGGGCATCCCATGTGTCTCTTCGAGCTCCACGCTCGATGCCCTGGAATCGAGTATTCGAAGCGATTGTGCGAATCAATCGTCCCGGACCAATCGCTGGAGATGCGGCACGTCGATTTCCTGCTTCCCACGATTCAGAGTCACTCGATGTGTGACGTAGACGTGGCTAAATGGCTGCTCACCGATAATATTGGAGACGGCCAATTCGAACCGTTCGATCGAATTCTTTCGTAGCAACGGATTGGCCACTGATCGCCCACTCAGAGCAACTGTCACGTCTTATAGTAAATCGCGACGACCGTCGAATTAAATTGTACAGATCCTCGAGCTTCGATATTTTTCGTTTTACTTTCCAATTTGACGGTAAATCCTTTACCTTGACAGTAAATTTGCAAATTTTAACCATTTGCAAATTTGTAACGACGATAAGTGTACAATGAGGTTTGCAAATGCTTTATCAAGTTGGGCACTGAGGTTAGAGAAGACTGAGATTTTAATCGATCTCTATCACGATTCTACTTCGAAGTAACGGGTTAGGCTCTGATTGCGTTTGGTTCTAGAGACATTGATGACGATATACAGAAAGGTCTTAGCCTAGTTTAGGAATATATCGGTCGCAGCGATGGAAAAATGTCCTATGAATGGTAGTTTGTAAATGCTTTGTTGTCAAGTTGTAGTATATTTCTAAAGTAGGCTAAGACCTTTCTGTATAGCGTCATTAACGTCTTTAGGACCAAACGCAATCAGAGCCTAACTTGTTACTTCGAAGCGGAATCGCGATAACGATCGAATAAAATATCAGGCTTCTGTGTTCTCGGTGGTCAACTTGACAACAATGCATTGCAGCTAAGAACATTGCAGCTCGAAGATTTGAATAATTTCATTCGATCGTCATCACGATTTAAGAAGTTGGAGGCACTCTGATTGCGTTTGTTTGTGTCGGGATTTTAAAGTCGGATTACGATAAAGGGTGTTCATGCAAGATCCTTTTCAACTATAAAAGTATATTTTACTAACCTTGATGATGAAAAGATGTGGAAACGTGAGTCTATCAACGATTATTATCGTTACTGTTATTGTTATCGTTAACGAATATTTGTATACGATTATTCGTGTTTGAAATACAGAGCTACAAAATATGATATCAAATGGTACTAAATTTAATACTGATTAACAGATGACAATTTTACGTCTAGCTTGTTCATAGGCATTTCTTGTGCACAATAGTTTTCTTCAGCTTCCAACCATACGTATGTAGGGACAAGTTCCATTTAGGTTTACGACCCAAGAACACGATGTCTAACTATAGAGAGTGTTGATGACGAACTCAGTTTGCTACATTCTAACAAACCGTACTTATGAATCTACAATGTGGAGTCTACACTGTAAACCGTAATCTACAGTGTAGATTCTACGGTTTACAGTGTGGGCTCTACAGCTATAGGCATTATTCGTGACGTACAAGTTGCTGTGGTTTGCTCAATGCAGCCTGGGGAAGTTTCAGATCACACGTTCAGATCGGTACGAAAGTTTCCGATCGAACTGTTCGAATGTAATTTTATACAAGAATAAAATAAACTTCCGCGTCGTGGATATTTTGTGTTTGCGAATCAGAGAGTTTTCTTCGAATCGATCCGAAATTTATGCACGATGAACGTTTAATGTATTCTGTGTTTGAATAATTTTGTCGACAGACGTATAAAATACGGATCGATACTTTCTTGAAAAATAGTAGCTCGAGAAAGAGATATTTCATTTTATCTATGAATATTGAAATGTTAATCCCATCGATTGTCGAACAGTTCGTCGCCCGGTGAAACTTTTATTTATTTTTTCAATTTCGTTCTGGACTTGCGCAGACAATAAAAAGGATAGGGGGATGGGCTGAAAAATGAATTGAAATTGAAAAGTTGCATCGACGTGTGAACTTGCATCGAACAATTGCATCGGTGCTCGACACCTGAACCGTTTCGGATATCAAGAAGCGATAATCGAGCTGTGAATCGTCTGCAACACGTGCGAATAGTTTATCAAATTGATTGACGATCTACTAATGTCAGTAATCCGCGACACGCCGTTACCGAGGTCAATGGGTGCCAGCAAGGAAATCACCCAGTTGTTTATGGTATTGCCGCTCGTTGGACTTACGAGCCATTGAAAGTGGCATCAATTTATAATTTTACACCTACGTGTTGTCGTTACACTGCAAAATTCAATGTCTGCGCCATATTTATTACCCGTGAATGAGCGAAACATCTAACGCAACACTGACGAATTTTTTTCAACATCGACCACGAATACTTTTGTCGTCTGTGGTCGTAGAAAAATTTCTTTGCAAAATTAAGCGATAAATTTAAAAAAGTTTCTTGCAACGCACAAACGATAAAATTGCCCATCGTTGGAATAATTAACGGAAAATTAAAATCAATTTTAAATTTTCTACGGTAATGGCTTTTAAAGTAATGACTTTATAATGATAACGTATCGATTACAATTAACGGTAATTATTTTATTTACGTTATAATTTACATATTGGCTATGTAATTTGCGCTCGAAAATTCTATTCATACAGCGTTAAAGTCGGTGTTTCGATGTGCAATATATTCAGTGACACTAAAACTTAACGAGGGATATTAAAATTCAGAAAAATGTTTCGTCAGTAAGTGAAAAGGACTGTGATCCGATAAAATGTGAAACGATGCAACAGAATTCTCTGGTGCATCGATTTATAGCTGCCACGAGTTTATGGAGATTGCTGCTTACTTCTTCGCGTACTTGAACGCGGTCCAGATCGTTAGTTTTCCATTAGTAGCTGTTCGTTCATAACTATTTTATCCTTTCTCGAGATAATGCAAGTGTGTTAATAGTGCAAAGTGATTTACAGCTGTACTGCATCGGGCATCCGTATCTTATTGTTGCATTTATAACCGAAATAGATATTCGCATTACGGATTGAAACAGTTCCATATCTATACGGTTTAATTGAATTTAATTATCAGGTTTACGAAGTACATTTATTTATAATCTTTCTTCAGTAACCGTTTTACCGACTCTAAAATACTCGGTAGGTATATTAAATTTATATTACTCATATTAAACTTATATTAAATACTTGACTGATACATAATTACGTATCGTAATTTTGTTCTCTTTAATTACAGTCATCTTGCATTTAAAACATTAGCTATCCAGACAGTCGACAAACTCTTCCCTCTGTACGTACAATCTGGCTGGAATTTCGTTCCACTTAGTTCATAAATCTACAAATTCATAATTTAGTTCCTAAACTTACGAGTTATATATTTACAACTTTCAACAGACACTAGCGACACCGATCGCCAAACTGACTCGAGTAAGGACTCTCAAGAAGTTCTAATTCATCGCTTCTTTCGTAATACGTTACAAAAATACAATAATACTTTAACACCCTCCATCCGAACGAAAGAAAACTTGACCAAAAACAGAATCTCCAACAACCATCCAATAGAAACGTTCACGGAAAATCAGATTTCCATTAACGAACCCGCTGCACGTAACTGTTCGATCGCAGTAGCTTAAGTTATTCTATTACGAATAAATTCCACGGAACGGATACACAATGGTGATAAATTCGTGCAAACAGTCTAGACGAAATACCTTGTTAATCGCACGTTTCGATAACATATGCAATATTGTTAAGCCCCGCGTCTACGTGTAAGTCTTCCAGAATTTCCATGCGCATTTCGCCCAGAATAATGCACAAAGCAATTACGAGCCTCTGGTATAATTAAATTACCTTAAAGCCAGCAACAAAGAGAATCGAATGCACCGTTATCAGTCGCCTCTGCGAACCTTTTCGCGATCCTTCCCGTGTCTCGTCGCCCAACGCGTTGCATTGTGCCCATTTTTTTTCGCAAGAGATGCTCTTTTCGACGCACGTGGCGAAGCAAAACGAATTGGGCTGGGTTAGGGGATGGATCGAGGGAGGGAGGGGTGAAGGGGTGGCTCGCAGATATTAAGCTGCCGACGTTCGATCGCATTTCAGATTGTACGGGGCTTGAATTCCACGGGGGATTGAATGGGATCTCATTCAACGGGCGGAAGGGACGCGAACGGGACAAACGGGGGTGTATATATATCCCACCCTTCTCGCGGGTGGTTAATCCGATTACGCGGAAAAATTTCGATACACAGCGATATAGAAACTCGGAGCACGCTTACGCGCGAGGGTTGCAATCCTTTCGCCGCGGATTCGACGAAAGTTCTCTGTATAGCGTTTGTCCATTAGGGTGGTCTGGAAAAATTGCAAAATCTTTCGCCGAAGTCTCTGTCACCCTTTCGTAACCCCTTTTTACAAGGGGTGCATTACCTCGACAAAAGAGTAGAAATGTAACCTTGACAAAAGCGACGACGTACCCCTTGACAAAAGGAGTTGTGGTGGAATGACTGATTTAAGGGTAAAGTAGTTTTTGGAATTTTTTTTTTAAGGTGCATAATCTTATCAAATGCTTATTACCTAAACGTACAATAGAATGGTGGATTTAACGGTAGAATAATTTTTGGAATTTTTTTTAAGGTGCATAATCTTATCAAATGCTTATTACCTGAACGTACAATAGAATGATAGATTTAGAAGGTAAAATCATTTTTTTTAAGGTGCATAATCTTATCAAATGTTTATTACCCTAAAATTTCGACAGAGTGACAGGCTCAAAGGTAAAGTAGCTTTTGGAAATTTTTTTTGAGTGGATATATGTATAATCTTATCAGATATTTATTACGTATGAATGACAGAACGAAAGGCTCAAAAGTAAGGTAGCTTTTGAAAGTGTTTTCTTTTGAATGCAAGTATTTAATTCTAACAAATATTTATCTGTTACCCACTAGTACATTTAATCTTTTTGATGGGCTACCTAAGAGAATTACAGAAAATCTTTACCAGAAGGTTTACGAACGTTCGAAGCTCATTTATATCTATTTGTTAAATCAGCTGAACTAAATACGAACAAAAATATTTCACTCAATTTTGCGTTCTATTTTCACTATAAAAAGATTAAAATTCCTCGAACGTTCTTTTCTTTTTTTCATTCTAGGTAACGGAGGGTTTTACAATACATTGAAACAGGCGGCGTTTCGTTCCGTGTCGTAACAACAAATAAACCGGAAACGGAACAAGGTCGAAATCCCAACACCGCCGATTCGTGAAATAAATTTCGTCGGCGCGTGCATGCGTCTTCGCGCGGTTGCAGTGTATTTGCGGTGGGGTGCATTGCGCGCCTTGTCGTGGCGCAATTTACCCGGGGAAAAGTTCGTGGTAGAAAGGGCATACCCTCGCAGGGATGTTTTGCGCGAATTCGGAAGTTGGATATCATGGTCAGGTAGGTGACCACCGACGGAAATTGGGACAGGCGGACCACGTTTCCCGGTTCGCTCGTACCACCGTGGCTGGCATATCTAAAGAGAGCGTTGCATTCGACCGAGGAAATCTTAGTGCAGGAATCCCCGCTTTCAAGTGATAAATTTCACATCTAACAACGAAATCGTACCTCTGTTTATACTCACGTACAGTGAGCGCGATCTTTCGTACGTCTTGAATCGAATTTCATTCGTTAATGAAAATTAAGATTGTATATTTTTCTTTGTATCTTCACGACGGTGTTACCAATGAATTTGTGAAGTCCTCCCGATGAAAATGAGTACAAACACGACCGTATTCTGACAATTTTTAATTATACGTAGTTGCCAATTTTGAAAACGACTCGAACGACTTATAATTGAACATAGTCCGAATGTGGTCGTGTTTGGACTCATTTTCATCGGGAAAACCTTGCCGATTCATCGATAATACGTTTGTAAGAATACGATGAAAAATATAAAATTTGTTACTTTACCCTGAGAAGTTAGCCACAAAACTTTCGTCAGTCTTTCAATTAGAGAGGTTTGAAATTTTCATCGATTTCGATTTGAACATTACGAAGATGTAAATTTTAAGAATACACCCGGTACACAATTTTCTAAACTGTGAATTTCTAAACTTTTGCTATTAAAATTTCTATTGATTTTTGATACGTCGTTACCGATCATGCACGATTGGAAATAATACCTTTATGGGTTTAATTGAATGACCGAAACCGCGGTCGAGTTTAGCGTTTACCGAATCGTACGATAATTACAAAGAGAAAGCGAACAACGAATCAGCTTGCACGATTATCGTAACATCGATCTGTGTACATTGTGCCGGTACGCAAAATAAGCGATAAACATTACCGTAGCTATTATGTGTGTCATCGGAAATTGAATATCTCCGGCTTGTCTTCCGGCTCCTTCTGCCTTGAAAATCTCTTCGAAAAATGATAGGATGCGAGTAAATATGAGGAGGAAAGTAACGGGGGGCGGTGAAGAGAAAGGGAGTCGTGCACGTGAGTAATTTCAGAAATTGTTCAGCCTCGCGGAACTGAATATTTCTATTTCGACAGTTCCTCCAGATAGCCGGAAAAATTTCTGTTGCTCGCGAAGGAACGTTGATCCCTACAAAAATTTGATATCGTGTATCGCGGATTCGTCTAAAGAAATCGCGAAGCAAGGAACTATAAACCTTCAAATGATACACGGAAAAAAACGTCGTCATCGAGTAGCTCGGGAACGAAATTGAATCTTCGAGAAGAAATACGAACTGTTCGTAAATTTAAACTGAAAATAAGAATCGTGGAATTAGAAGAAGAAAGCGATAGAACTCGTAACGTTTTCATTCAAACCAGCATACCTTCATAAATAATACTGTTGCGACGATATTAAAGATCTTCAAATCCATATTGAAAATTATGTACAGTATACGAGCGAGAAGATTGCATTTAGAGTTACGACGAGTTCTACACGTTCAGATCTGTGCACGTTTCGTTAACCAATAAGGAGATAACCCCCGAACGAATAAAACCAGCCAGAACGCTAAATGCATTTTTCTCACGCGCGTACTGTACATCGAAATTAAAATTAACATTATCAGAAATTACGAGAATACAGAGTGCTAACTTTTGCTCCAGAATCGTTGCATCTTTTTCGAATTATAATTCAATAATTATAACGTTACAATTAACGTTAAATGAAGCTAATCTCGTTAAATTTCGTCGTTGTAATTTCAATAGATCGAAATACCGAACGATTGGAATTTTCGTCTCTTTCGACGACACACTTCGGTGTGCGTGATCATTTTTGCGCGATTCAACGTATCCAGACAAAAGCGTGGCTATACTGGTAGTGAAATTGCAATTAACAAGGGTCAAGGCAAATATCGCGGCTTTCCCAAGGAAATCTCGTTCGAACGAATCTGCACTTCATTTCTGTATGTCCAACGAAGCGTTGGACTCTGGAAATCTGGTCGAAAGGGACTCGCCCGGTCCAGAGAAGCGCACGATGTGTCCTTTGACGCAATGAAAACCCTAGTCGGTTCAGAAACTTCAGGGCAGATTGAAATTCCTGTTCCGCTAAAGTGCCGTTTGGACTGTCGTGTCTGTGCGCCATGGTGGTCTTCAAAGAGTCCCCTCGTACAACAGTTTTCTCACTCGAATGCAGAGATTTCAGAAGATTTTGTTCGTTGTGTACGTGTCTATGCAGTCATCGCCCGGTATTATTAATAAAATGCACAGTACTGCGCAAATACTTGGGAAGATTATTTTCCCTAAGTTGGATGATTATTTTTTTTTTTTGATCCTCGAACTTGGTAAAGTGTAAATAATTTTTCTACAATATGGTTTCAATTTGTACCACGTTACACGATATTTTAGAAGTCTGTTGCGTTTGGAACTTTTGTATCTTCAAACTGTACAATATTTAACTAGTTCACTATTCGGTTATAGAGTCGTTTTCAAGTGACAAAATTCACTCGAGTAGATAACGATCTTTATCTCCTAAAATGTATTACAAGAATCGTATACTCTTCGTTCAAACTCTCTTCTCTGAATAATTCTAACATATGGTAAATATTCATACCTTTCATTTCGTACGTTGCTTTCTCCGTTTGTACTATCTTATTAACATACACTGTCCAAACTAGAAGACCATGCTAGTAACAGATTCTCGAATAAATTTTAGCACAACTTACCATTCTTTCAATCAATAGAAAAAGCATCGCGTTACGTCGTTCTAAAAATAATTTACAATTACACAAAACATTTCACCTACAATTTCTATCGAAACAAATTAACCTACATTATTATCTTATAGACACCCCTATAAAGAATCTAAAAATACCTACTATTCCTTCCAAAAAGACACGATCGAAGGACACCCAAGAAATTGTAAAAAAGGAATTAAAAATTAGTACATGAAATATCCCTGATTCTCCACAAGTATAAACAAAGTATAGTTCTCTGAGCTTCCGTGAGAAACGGTTATAAGTTCGCCGAGCTCGTGTGCGCAAGTTGAGAAATCACGTTTCGTGAAATCGATTGTTGTTGAATCCTGAGTTAGGATCGGAGGAAAGTTTGGCAACGAATTCGTTGCAGTCATCTCGGCCAAGTCGGAAGAAAAGATAAGGGATGGTTACGAACGTGGTAGTTTCACGTGAGAATCCAAGTCTCTCCCCCCTCTCACCCCCAAATCCCCCCTTTCCTGAAGAGGAATCCGCGCCCGAAGCATTCACCTGGTGCAATTAGATGCTGCAATGAGATAGCGATTAATAGCCACCGCGATGTCGTATAATTATAGTGATCGCGCGGAGTAGAGTCATAATCGCGCTCCGCTCGACGAAAAGCCTCCCCCGAAACCTGGTGCACAAAAACGCGCGTTACACTAATGCCAGTCGTTAGCGAGATTTTTGCCAGACTTACTTTGGCTTCATTCGCCTCGTGTGCTCGTACAGGACGCGTTGTATCGCGTTGAAATTGTTTTCTTTTTTCTTTTTCTTTTTTTTTTTTTTTTACGCGCGTTCTTGTCGCCCCCTTTTGTTTAGCGAGGATTTCGTCGGCGTGGCGCGTGCAATTATTTTTAGACTTCACGCAGAGATTTTGGCAAGCTTCTCGAGATACTTTCAAAGAATGTTATTGCATCGGTTTAAATTCTAACATTACATTAGATGCTGTCTAAAGAGTGTTTAGTGGAAGTTTTATTATTTAATTTATTCGATCATTTGAAAGATTTGTTATTTAATTTATTCGATAATTTGAAAGCTTCGTTACCGGTTTTATTATTTATTAACTACTTTCAGTTATTAGTGCCTTGAGTGCATAGTAATCGTTTCGAGTAAGTTCGAGTTATCGACAAATATTGGTAGTATCGGTAAATATCAACAAATATACATAAATATGAATTAATATCGATTACGCGCACTATACGATTACCGTTGGTAAATAATAGTAATTATACACCAGGTAAACCTAGCGTCACAATTAGCAAGTCGACGATACGATATTACAAAACAGAATCGTAGAATAAACAGATTGCTGGGTCATTCAGGCCAGTGAAGTACGGTACGGAAATTTCATTTAATTAATGTATGTAATGTGTTTAAAGCATGAATGTGCAGACGTGGGTGGAACCGATCCAGTGTTCACTTGATTCGTATCACTAGCAGATTTCAATCAATCGACGTTCCATATAACATTCAAAATAATGGTAGCGATAGTTTCAATATCGTGGAGGTTAATTACAGTATCGTAGAAGGTTCCATTAAAATGATTGATACTATCGCAGCGGAGCAGTTTTCACTTTCTTTTATCAATTTAACTCCGTTACGTATAATTTAAAGCAATTTCCCGGGGCTGTATTAAAATTAAACATTGGAAATTATTCCTTTTTACGGCGAAAGACCAGTGTACCAGGCGAGGAATTAATTTTCTGTTTCTGCCAAGTATACAAGAGACTATACGAGGACTATTTAATCTTCAAGGTGGGTTAAGTGAACTGTTTGCTGACAGTAATTATACCTTATCCGATACGTGGATACCTACTTTCATCAGGTTGGTTCATAAATTTGTCACTGTTAATTTAAATCTTATAAAATCGTATTTGCCAATTTCGTACAAAAAAAAAAAATACTAACTAATGAAAGAAAAGCATTGTTAGTCTATTTTTCGGAATAGAATTATTTGTTCTTTTCTCAATTGTTCGATCAAGTTTCCATGAAATTTTGTAGAAATAAAAACAAATCGATTAAGAATCCCACGCATACTTTAACTAATTTTATTTCACTATTTTTCGCAATAAAATTATTTATTCTTTTTTCAGTTGTTCGATCAAGTTTCCACGAGATGTGGTAGAAATCAGAAAAATCGATTAAGAACACCGCGATTTAAAAGAGAACGAGTCGCGAGAGCGAACGAACGAACCATTACGAACCTCCGTCGATTTTATCCTTCCCCTTCCACGGGTTTCTGTTCCTTCTCTCTTATATTTCCATTGTTCCAGGCATTTCACCGTGGCGTTCCTTTATTTATTGTTCGCGCGAAATTCGTTTTAAGGCTGGAAGTCCCACCAGCCCGAGCTTTCCACTTCACCTTTGCTTCCGTCCGCGTTATTGAATTCGTCGCGATGCATTTCAGCAAAATGCAACTCCCACGCACGCAACACGGGCAGAGTGGGGAGACTGTGCTATGCACCTCCTCGGGTTTGTTTCTGATTATTAAACATTCCTGAGATCACGCTGTTCCCCGATCCGCCACGCGCTTTGCTGTTCCCGGTAGCAGGCTTCTAATTAGCAGAAATTAATTAGCAAAGGACCGGTGTCGCTTGAAATGCGACGAATCGCTTTGAGATTAATTGACGAATTTCACGGCGAGAACATCTCCGCATTTATCGAGGCGTTGCTAATGATTACACAAAAGTATAGCGACGATAAAATTCTAATGCTTTCGCGCCGGTGGAACGTTTTAAAATTTTCGAAAATAGTTGTCGACGGGACCGTGTTTACCCATTGTTCCCTTGTAATACTGCAGTTTTGTGGCTTTCGTTTAGCTACACGGATCCCGTAACTGTTTTACGGTAGTATCACTTGTTCGTTGTACTTTAATTAAAAATTGCAGCGAAACCGGCGTTTTTTTCTATTTTCGAGTCAAGCAGCTGCGAGAATGAAAATCGTGGAAATACTTTTTCGAGGTGAATTTTTCACGTGCCTCGACGACAAAGGACCGCGAAAAACTTCGCATCGCTATTGCTGGAAAATTGCATCGACAACATTGTTCGAACATAATGCTCGGAAATCTGGACAATTTTCTTCTTCTGCGAAATTATTGAAACGATTCGAGGAGGTATAGCATTCGTACAACAAGAGACACTAGTCGACTCAAAAATTATACATATACCGTGAGTCTCGAATAACGCAAAACTATTTTTCTCCGGTGTTAAATTTGATTTTAAATAGACGAAATGCACCTCGAAAGATTCTACATTTTCTACCGTTTTGGATACAATTTTAACTTTTTTACTATAATAAAGTTTTACCAAATAAAGAAACTACAAAATACAGAATCTTTGGAGACTAATTTCGTCCCTTTGAAATAAAATCAGTTCGAAAGAAAAACAATTTTGTGCGTTATCGGAAATCTACATTACACGTGTTCAAAATTTCAAAATTTCAGAATTTTTTAATCGCCCTATGTCCCTTGTAAGTGACTCCCAATTCCGCGAGATTCTTCGGAACAGTCATTCGATCCTGGTAAAAGTTACTGGCTCGAGAATGTTTCTCTTCGAGCTTCGTCGAAGATTCCATAATTCTCCGACTCCTTTCTTTCGTGATAAATCCAGAGGGGGTGGGAAGAATAAAAAAAAGAAAAAAAGAAAAAAAAAAGCGGTGGAAAAATGAAGGATTCTGGGTCGTCGCTGGAAAGAATAGCCAACCGCGAAGACTGCTTCCTGCACTTTCGCGAAAAAGATAATACTACTTTAACCCCCGGAAGGGCTGGACGACCGCGACGAGGGTGTTTCATTACTCTTTTCCCAGTTCATTGTTCTCGAAGCGCGCCAGGATACAGTCGTCACACTCACACCCCCGCAATGTCACCGGTACTCTCGCGGGTAATTCATAGGCAAACTGGAGGTGTATCCAGTTCTCGGGGTGGACACCCCCTTTGGCCGTGGTTATTAGTCTCAATTTAAAACTTGGTCGTCCTCCTGTACCAGTGGATGGATGACCATGCACGTATAGTGTCGTGTTTCGCGTTCGTTGGTCCAACAAGACGTTGGTTTTAAAAGGGGATGTTAAATGTGTTCTCCGTGGTGGTAAGTTGAAGATTTGTTTCGAATTAAGGTGTCCTTAAACCTACAATTACTTTGGGACAGGTTCATTTGGTTTGCACTTATCGTTCTATGCAGTGATGTTGAACAATATGTTAAATAACGATGTTAAAAAATATGTGGACATATTCTATGCTTCAAAATTAAGAGAAAAGTCCCAATGAACGTACAGCCGTAAACTTTCCGTTTGTGAAATAGAGCCACTCGAAGTTATTTCATTTCTTCGTAGCAAAGTTCGCGCTGAATATTTTATCCGGTCAAGGTCACTCACTCACCGATGAGTGAAATTACACTTGTCCGTATCTATAGATACTTTCAAACGAGTTCGTTCAGTTCTATGTCACGAACAATGGTATTAAAAAACTTCTAAGCATTTTCTGCAGTATAAAATTCGAAAGAGTCCCGATAAACGTAGACCCGTGAACTTTTCGTTTGTAAAGTATAGCAATTCGAAGTTATTGCATTTCTTCGTGCTAAAATTTCGTCCGGTCAAGGCCATTTTTCCACAGGTTATATCACACGATAGATTTGTCCGTGTAATAAACTTTAAACGAGTTCGTTCAATTTTATGCCGCGAGTAATGACGTCGGAAAGTTTCTAAGCACTTTCAACATTTCAGAATTGAGAAAAATATCTCGATGAACGTCTGTACACGTTCTTAAGATACAACCGCTCGAGATTACCGAATTTCTACTTCGTTCTAACGCGAGCGCCAACTATTTTGTCCGTTCAAGGTCACCATACAACGAATCACGCTCCATTTTATCTTTCGTGTTAATTTCCACTGAAAAAAAGCTCGCCCCGAAAACCTATCCCCCGGAGTATCGCTCCGTATCTGGGTCAAGAAAAGGAACAAGTTGAGAAAATAAAACGACATTTCTTGCGATAAAATAATCTAACAAGAACGAAGAGAGAATCAGGAAGCGGAAAAATTTTTGCTGATTTCGTGCAACGCCTTCCCGATAGCACCGACACCCGACGCTTCACGGTTTAACCTACTTGTTTTATTAATCCGCGTTTCCTTACACCCCGAGCCAGTTTCAAAATTGCATTGTTCTAAACTTCTGGGTCAGCGAGAAGCGAGTCCCGAGACACAAAGCAGCTAATCCTCGGCGTTAAATGCAAGTTTCGGCACGTCTTTCGCGTCGATGCAACTCTTTGCGACCTAGTAACTCTCTCGTAGATCCGCAGATTCCCTCTGCGGAATCGGAACTATTCCGTGTCTCTCTCTTTCCATTTTTTTCTACCTGATCAAATTTTCCGAGCAAAAAATTCCCTGGTTCTTCGTTTCGTTATTCGTTAACGTAGATTGTACAGCGCGCGGTGAATCTTTCAAGTACAAATACAATGATCGATGAGAACGAAAGGAAGGAAAAAATGTTCGGAACTACTGTTCTCTTCTCGTAAGAATGCGTATAGATGCATTCTTTGCAGATTCGTAGAGTACATATGGAGTTTCATCGAAACGTTCTCGTATTGGATTTGTGTCGTAAATATTATCACCGACGACGAGTTTAACGACACAAAGAAATATTGAGAGGCAGATACTGAAGAATGAATAAATTAAATTGTTAAGCAGTTCGATTAAATTTTACATAGGAAACGTAGTTATAAATTTGTACAGTTTGACGTTACAACGTTTGTATCTCGAGTCAAGAATAATATTTTCATTTATTACAACTTTAGTCGCGACACAAACATACAGACACTTTTCTTGTCGCTGCAATCGTTAATTATCGTTCGAGAATATTTCACGATATTTCACTGAAATAAAGGAACTTTCGAAATAATAATACGCGTAAATAAACGATATCGTGTGACCTATTGTCCGACGAAAGCAATATTAAAATTCGATGACATCTGTACTCCCAATGCAATCGAAATAAATAACTACTCCTTGTATCGTACTTTAACGTTAAAAATAGCACGATATTTATTTCCTTGCACACCACTTCGCTGTTTGGTAACCCAGTTACACGAAACTCCGTAACTCACCAGGTAACAACGAAGTTTCGAATTTTATCTTCCCGGTAGCGTACTTCTTACCAACGTAGAGTTGCAGTCTTTTTCCAGTTTGTTTCGCGTTTTTTTTTTTCGACGAAATGTAAATTATGATTTAAACACGAACTCGAACATGGATCACGGTTTCGTGCGTGCGTGCGTGCGTCGGTGCGCGCACGGAAAAAGCTTTGGCGAATAATGCGAAACGTAGCC
Source organism: Ptiloglossa arizonensis (assembly GCF_051014685.1). NCBI lineage: Eukaryota > Metazoa > Arthropoda > Insecta > Hymenoptera > Colletidae > Ptiloglossa > Ptiloglossa arizonensis. Next base: position 14,831,333 of record NC_135055.1, read on the forward strand.
AGAAAAATTGCATCTTCCAGCGTAGTCGATCAATATTCATTCACGTTGCGTTCCCTTATTCCTCCGAGCGCCGAGAGCGGAATTTTCACTCAAGAAACACGTACTCCCGATTCTTTCCGCGAGTCTCGTTTCCCTCGTTCCACCCGCGCCGCGCATCTTTACGAATAAATCGTATGCAGATGAGAAGTCGACAATGGTCGTGTCGCACAAAGAAACTGTCGCGTTCACGACTGGAATTGCGGGTGCATCGGAGGGGGCGTGGAGGGGACACGTCGCTGAAAATTCAAGGGAATTCATCGTTTTTGGTTGCAGTTTTTCATACGATCCTTTATTTATTCGTCCCGAGTCGCAACTATCGACGAAGTTGCGAGTAAACACTCGCGGTTCGTTAAATCGCCGCGCGCCTCCACGAGAATATTTTCATCGTTTCTATCCTCCTTCGACGGCAATAAATATTCCACGCTTTTTTCCAAAGTTATACGCCAAGGATTTTTTACCATCTTCTTCATTTTTTACATCGTCGCGATTCACCGATTTTTTTACCACCCTTTCTTCTTTCCCGTTCACTCTCGTCGACGATAAATACTCGATACTATTTCAAGTTACACGCGAAGGATTTTTTATCTTTTTCATTAATATTTTCCACTAATTTACCGATTCTGGAGTATCTATTCCTATTCTCGCTCTTCTTCGACGGTGATTAATATTCGAAACTGTTTCGAAAGTTACAAGGGCGAGGGGTTTTTTATTCTTTTATTAATTTTTTTTCATTGTGCGATTCACTGATTTTGGAGCATTCTTCGATCTTCAGAAACTGTTTCGTTGACGTACACACTTTTTACCGAAAATATTATCCTTTTGTACTAATTGAACATTGCTTAAATACAATTTCGGGTAAGAATTATAATTGTATTTGGTTTTAGATATTTTATAACTGTAATATCTTAATAATTTCTCTTTGTAAACTTCTTGGAGAAAGCCTCACTTAATAAAGGAAGGCAGCTGTCTATGAAACAGTATCTAATTAAAAAAAATCATATTCGATAAAATAATCAAACTCAATACCTAAGTGTTTTCTCGAGAAAGTATTCGTAAACGTTTGTGTGCATAAAAAATGTATGATGTACAATTTTATGTTATATTCCACAAAACTAACGTTCTCTTAACATAATAAAGTTACATTTCTAACGATGTGGTAAACGTATATAACAAAGTTTCATTTCTACAAAAATCAAAGGGTTCATATTATTTCCCTCCAAAAATCGCAAAGTGGACTTCTCAATGTGTATCATTCAATGTTAACCGTTAAAGGATAGTTTCGTTCCTCAAAGTCGAGTCACAACAGCTCCAAAAAAAAAAGAAAAAAGAAAAAAAAATACCACGAGTCCTCTGTTTTCGGTTGCTTCGGAAATGTACGCAGATTCGTTAAAATTGAAACAGGAAAGGGGTTGTGTTTCCAATATCCAATATTAACCATTATTATCCAATATTATCCAATATTAAGCATTAGAGGATAGTTTCGTTCCTCAAAGTCGAGTCACAACAGCTCCAAAAAAAAAGAAAAAAAAAAGTACCACGAGTCCACTGTTTTCGGTTGCTTCGGAAATGTACGCAGATTCGTTAAAATTGAAACAGGAAAGGGGTTGTGTTTCCAATATCCAATATTAACCATTATAAACCATTATTATCCAATATTATCCAATATTAATCAATAAAGGATAGTTTCGTTCCTCAAAGTCGAGTCACAACAGCTCCAAAAAAAAAAAGAAAAAAAAAAGTACCACGAGTCCACTGTTTTCGGTTGCTTCGGAAATGTACGCAGATTCGTTAAAATTGGAACAGGAAAGGGGTTGTGTTCCCTTGTCGGTGAATCGTTCATCGGTTCAGGGATTGGAAAAGCCATTTCGTTGTCGTTCGTTTCGCTGGGAGTCGCGTAGCAATAAGGGGGACGTCTGGCAGCCGGGTAAGCAAGTCGTCGCGGAGAAGAGCGAGGGAGCTTTCGTCGGCGGAAAAAGTTGGCGAAATAGACGCGCAGGAATCCGGGCAGGGAGGAACGCAGGCAGCCACGGTGAATGTAAATCTCGTGGTACAGCGCGGCTCTTTATCCCAATCGGGAGTATCGCGGGAGGATATCCGGTTTTCGTGGGCCGCTCGACGCGACGAACGACGTAATAAAGTTTGATCGTTGTCTCGCTGCTTTATTGGAATTCGTTTCTTCGGCTAACCGCCGTGGCCGAGACGGGCATGCCGCGACCCTGGGAATTCTTAATTTCGTAACGAATGGAATTTTTAGGGTAAGATCCGTTTTACGAAGCTTCGTAGCGTTCCGGAGGCTCGATCGATGGAATTCTGTCTACCGATAGAGAGAACAAAGTTTAGAGATTGTTAAAATGATACACTTGACGCCCACCGGTAATATCGGATGTGAATAAATCGAAGATGCACCGAAGATTATTTCAACCCTAATCGTACCACTATTTTACGTATATATACTCTCTGTTACAATAACACGTATCTTTGTACTCTCGAGTCGCGAAAAACGTCGTGTGCAATCTTTCGAATTGCGCACAGTACAATGGGAGAATTCGTAAAAGATCCTCCCGTCGACCCAGGCTACGAACGTGTTTCGTGCATTGTTTAAACAATAAATACGTTCTTGGAATACACCGGTCCACCGATCAGGATCAACATTCGCGGTACAAGTTCCGTTGGCTTCCCCACCACGGAATTCTCTTAATCCCTGACCAAGGGACACTACCCAACCCAGGATTCAGATTTATCCCGGAAACGGTGTACATTCGAATCGGTCGTAGCAGAAATCGCTCGACGTGTCCCGCGTCGTCGCCCTAATTCTCAAACAGGCTGCTGTTCGCGCCGAACCTCGAGCCACGGGGCAAACAGCCGTGCTGCCTTTGGTATCCGCAAATATTTACCCCGGTTATATCTGCGTCTCGCGGTTTCCAGACATAGCTTTCCGTCAGGGAATCCCCCGACTGTCTGCGCGATAGTCACGCGCTGAACGAACCTGGGAAAGGGGATGCGCATACGTCGCATGCGTCGGGTGAATGCTTAATCGCGTAACGGTTAAACAGTTTACTGGGATTTTTCGCTATGACCGGGAGGATTGAATATCATCTGACCACTTTAACGTCAAATGGAGCAGAATCGGAATATGCTGTACCGTGAATCGAAAAGGTAGAATACTGAAGGGTTTACTGGGATTTTTCAGAGTGACTGAGAATAGGATTGAATATTATTTGACGACTTTGAAAACGAATGGAGTAGAATCTGAATATGCTGCACCGTGAATCGAAAAGGTAGAATACTGAAGGGTTTACTGGGATTTTTCAGAGTGACTGAGAATAGGATTGAATATTATTTGACGACTTTGAAAACGAATGGAGTAGAATCTGAATATGCTGCACCGTGAATCGAAAAGGTAGGACACTGAAGGGTTTGCTGGGATTTTTCTGAGTGACCGAGAATAGGATTGAATATTATTTGACGACTTTGGAAACAAATGGAGTAGAATCTGAATATGCTGCATAGTGAATCAAAAAGCTAGGAAAAACTGAACAGTTTACTTGAATTTTTTAGAATGACTTGGGGGTAACTTGTGAGATCGAATACAGCGGAATTTGAATACAAGCAGTGGGAAGCTGAGGGTCGTGAAGAGGTAAATAATTTATTGAAAAGTTTGAACGCGACGTGGAATACGAACGATGATTCGGTACGTTTTATCGAGGGACTAACGTGACCTTTTAACGAGGACTTGTCGTGATGTACTGAGATTTTTTAGAATGGTCAAGAACAGCAGAGTCCGAGTCGTCGTGGGCCGTGATAACTTAGAAGCTGAAGGTCGTAACCGGTAAAATAGTTCGTTGTAATTTTTGAGAGCTACCAGGAAATAAACTTGGACCACCCAGTAACGGGAACGTCGAAAACGGAATCTGGATCTCGCAGAAGAAACCGAGAACCGGGAAGTCGTAAATGACGTGGAAACCTTGAGACGTTTCCTTTCATCGCGTTAATTGTGTACAATCCCTTGAGCTTGACCGCTTATTGGAGGAACACTCCGCTTAAAACTACCTTTTGACGTTTCCGAAAACGTGCTCTTCCCTCGATTGCAGATCCACTCTAATATAGAAAGTTAAATATTCCACTCGTTTCATCGGTTGCTCTGCGCATTTGCCCGAATGTCGTTGGGAACCGTGTTTATCAAACTCCTTCGTCGTCTGGGGTAGAGAAAAAACTTTCCAAACTGGCGGAGACGAGCTCTGGCAGTTCGTCGTCGATGGAATCCGCAAATATTTCCCAAGGTGGAATTCCCTTTCCGAGATTCTTCGTCCCGAAACGTCGTTCATTCACAAACGTTCGCAAACATTCGTAAAAGATGGTGGAAAATACGGTTTCAGCCGGAACGACCAAGCACCAATGGAAGTTCAACGCGATTCTCGAGCTGTATCGCTTCGATCTCCTATCTTCGGTATCGTTGGTGAATATTTTTAAACTACGCTCGTCGTCGTTGCAGCTATGTCCTCCCTTATGGTCTACGGTTTGGTTTTTTTTTTTTTTCACCCGGTTTCTCGTCATTTCCACCTTACGACCGCGTCGATCTCAATTCCGCGTCGATGTTGATCCGGTCTCGACTGCTTCGGACTCCTTGATCTTTTTTCTCCCGTTCTTGAAAGGTTTCCTTTAAGACGAAGGGCAAGGTTTTCTCTCGGTTAACGACTGCGAGCAACGTTCGAAAAACCATAGTCTTATACGAGGGAAGCGTCGTGGGACAGGCAGTACCACGCGATCCTTCATTTTCTACGGCTTCCTCGAAGAAAAGCGATTCCACCGGAATTTGTATACGAAAAATTATTATTCGATCTCGCTTGTGGACAATTTCAAACGATTTGTTCTTTATTCGCCACGAGAAAGGGTTTGTAAATCTGAGTATATCTTTGTAAATGTACTCCAGAGTACACAAGAGACTTGAGAGAAGATTGAAATTATTTTTCAATACTTTCCATTCGTTCTGCTCTTGTGAAATGTAAAAAAACACATCAATATGCAAACCATGGTTTTACATTTTAAACGATGATCTTTATTACACAGAGTATCTGTGTTGCTTTTGGCAGTTAATAGACGTACGTTGATGTTATATTATATATATAATATAGAGTCGATAAAAATGTATAAAGTGATACCTCTTAAATGAGAATTTTCTCTGTTTGTGAATTTGGTTATCTGTTAATATCTGGCGGAAAAAGAAATTTTTATTTCGATAAGAAATTCTGTACATTCTATCGATTAATTGCGTTAATCATTGTGTTGTAAAACCAAAAATTGTCTGGAAAGAAACTATGGACTTAATTGGTGTTCGTTTTTCAAAAAAGTCTATGCTCGTGTCGAGAAAGAAACGATCTCGATAACTTTCCCTTCTTTTTTTAATCGTCGTCGCGCAGAACCGGAGACTCTTACTTCTCTTCCAGCTAAATATAAATAGAAGCATTATTATTCATAGAATTCCCGATTGCTCCAGCACTGTCCACTCCCTTTGCATACTTTGAAGGAAATTTACCTTAATACAACCCTCTTCCGAAGTAAATTTCTCAACGATTTTTGTCTGGTGAAACAAACGATGGAACCCTTCTTCGTTTCACTTCATTATCCTCCACCGTTAGTCAAAGTATTCTAGAATATACTGGGTGTACCACCTATCGATACGATCTAAAGTAGCTCGATCGTTTCTGACGGTAGAAGAAACTGTGTAAGAAAGAACAATGCCATAATTTAAAATTGGAGAAATCTTACATAACTTCACAAATAGAATATAATTTAAACTGACACAACCATCGTCAAAATTTAATATTCCCAATCTTCGAGCAGGAGTGTAGACTACCAGTTATAACTTAACTATTTTTTAATTAAATTCAGAAAGAAGTAAACGCACAAGTTACGTAAAGAGGAGATAGAGAATAGAATTGGTTCCTGATAGAAAAAATTCGTGAAAAAAAAAAAAAATGAACGGGGCGATCGGTGGACCACCATAACGTATGGAGTATCGCGAAGTAGATTGAGTCATCAACGTGCCTCTTCCAGTCAACGAGAATCGATTAAGTCGATCCCATTGGCACGCTCTTCTTCCAGGACCGATTCCGCTCGCGCTGTTTTTGTCGATCGCGGAGGTCAGCGTTCCCCATAAAGGACGACATCGTTCGGTTGCTCCCCATTGTCCTGCGGGAGCATTTACATCGGGCTTGGAAATCGATTCGTGTCCGACGTCACGATCTCGATTCTACAGGACCATCCATTCAGCACGGGATCCTAGATTCGGAAGTAAAAACACCGCCGGTTTGTCCAGGACCCAAACAAGAACGGTCCTCGACAAAATTGCTCGGCGAAATTGTATCATTTGAAAATCGCTCCGAACCGGCGAACTTATCGACTGTGCACTGTTCATAGATACAACTGCGCCGCTGCGCGAGGTAAAATCGATAGTTTAAACGCTACAATATATTACGGAAATTATTCCGGTATTTCGACATTGATTGGTTGGACATTATTTACGTTTGTGGGTAATAGGAAAGATTTGTGTAGAATATTCAGTCGTCTTATGGTGTCCGAGATATTGGAGTTGAATTTTTCCGTGGACGTACGAAAAGAAATTTAACGGAGTCGAATATTATATAAACTTATCATTTCTGTGATATCTGGAGCAGACAGGTAATAAAAGTAGTATCCATTGTACAGTATTTTTATTCTTTTCAATTGGGTAGAAAGTGACAAGTCAATAGACCGATGCTATTATCTGTAGTATTAAATGCTACTATTACTACATAATACTATTAGATTTGAAAGCTTATTTATATAACTGCTATTATTATCTATTAGTACTGTACAGAGCTACCATTTGCTACTGTTACCTACCACTAATATCTGTTACCGTTAATTAGTGTTAGTAACCTACTATTAAAATGTAATGTTACAATCCAGTACCACTATTTAGTACTAAGAAGTAATACTATTATGTAGGACAACCATTTACTACTGCATCTACATCTTTTAGGTACTACACTCTGGTATTATTATCTACCACCACGATCTACCATCGCAATAATATCACAATTTTTAAACGATCAACGTTACAAATAAAAACAAAGTACACGATTGCAAAGTGTCTACCATTTAAAATCTAACGTCAATTCACAAAAATATCACAATTTTTGTAATTCCATACCACGTACCCTAATTTTCCAGTCGAGTCTTTTCCATTTCCTTTTGGTTACTCCGAAACGATAAACGTTACGGATAAACACAAGAGTATCGTTTCGATCAATCAAAGTACACGATTTCAAAATATCTACCATTTAAAATCTAACATCAATTCACAAAAAATATCACAATTTATGTAATTCCATACCACGTACCCTAATTTTCCAGTCGAGTCTTTTCCATTTCCTTTCGGTTACTCCGAAACGATAAACGTTACGGATAAAAACACAAGACTATCGTTTCGAGCAAGCAAAGTACACAATTGTAAAGCGAAGCTGTCCAAAACACTGAAAGTTCTTTACTGTCAAGACTTTTGTTACTGGAACGCAAAGCCTGGTGGTTTAGCTCGGCCAGCCTGTACTTCAAGCTGCCACGACCGGCACCTTTTTCTCGCTTCCTCGATCGAGAACGTCCTCGAGGCCAGGGTGCCAGGTAGAGATTCGGCCTCGAGTGGAGAGAAAGAGAATCCCGAGATTCTTTTGCAGCGATATCGGCCGGGCTACGACCCTGCCGCCTATTTGTTATTATAATCTGCATCACTATGGATGAGACACGGATAATGGGATCTCAGGATTTACCAGGCAGCCGGAACTTCCAAGAGGGGAGGTGGAAAAAACACGGAACGGCTCGACGTTCTGTAATCGGCACGCGGGACTTGTTCAAAAATCGCTTGACAAACTGGGAACCTTGTAACGCGAATATCTTCCTCGTGCAATTTGTCAGTTTGACGTATTACAATTCGCTGCTCTTATTCCGGGACGAGTAGTTCCTTTTGGAGTAGCGTAATTATCGATCGGAGTCAGCGACCTCGGTTCTACTCGTACTTGAGAATCTTTGCAGAAAAATTTCTCTTTTGTATATTTTTATCGTTTCCAAATCTAGACTTTTCCCAGATAATTGAACACACATTGTAAAATTATTGCCTCTGCCACGTTACGACAATTCTCATACTATCTACCTTGCACTATTTATCTTCAAACTTGCACTTTTTATCTTCGAACGCCACATTCGTCTTTCAATATTTATTTTCAACTATTAAGTACAAACGAATGTGTAATGTCTATCGATACGTAAAAACAAAGTCCAAATATAACATTCAAACCGTTTCGTTCGCGATTCCCCGTACATTGCTCCGTACGTCGAATAAAATAATTTTACCCAGCGATTACGGGAACACCGACAACTTATCGGGACATTTCTCCAGACGGAGATAAACATTTACACCCTGGGAACACGTTGCTGGTTTATCGCGTGGCGAGTATCCCGTTTTCCCTGAAATTTGTCCGGTCTCGTTCGAAGCGAAATCGGCTGAAAAAAAAATCGAGCCAACCAATCTTCGTTCGTGTTCCGTTCGCTGATGTTTTCGATCAACTTTCGAATTCAAAGGGAAACAGTATCGGAGCAATATTCATCATTTTACGGAGTCGTGGGCGCGTAAACCAATTGAAACGACGTGGCGAAGGATCCTTCCAATTGCCTTTAAAAGCTACCGCAACGTATCTCTGCTGGAGCGGGAGCCCCAGAATGGCTTCTTTGATCTATCGAAGGCATTACAGCGTCGATGCAGTTAAACGGACATTTATTCGCGGGCGGCGTATTCAATCAGCACTTAAATTACACTTTGAACTCTGATCCGCGGATTGCGGGGCTAGGTGGAAGCAACGGCAGGGAAATGGAGGGCATAAACTAGTTCGCTCGGTGAACCTGGGGCCACCTACGGCTGTGTACCGGGACCGGCATCTTCTAGCAAACGATGAAACTGCGCCTCTATTTCATTTCAATGGAACTTCTGTTATCATAAATCATGATTTATCGCCGTCAGGTATAGATTGGCCACTGTGCTTGTCGCGCGCACACGTGGCGTTATCCGTGTCGCCGGCACGAATTCCCTCGAATCCCCATTGGACGTTCGGTCAAGTATTCCCGTTGAGCTCCCAGCTCTCGAAAGCGATTTTTATTGTTCTTTTAAAGGAATTTCGTTCCGACGATCGTTCGAGCAGCGTGGAATTTCATTTCTAATTTTTATGCAGTTTTTGGAGACACTTCTCGAGGAAAACGTCGCGAATCTTAGATCGATGGAGAATCTGATCTCTGATGTCAATTTTTTATTTCGCGAACGTGCAATTTTTATTTTTACTTCGATTGTATACTCTGTTAAATCGAAGTGGAATCACTTGGGCTTGTTTATCTTTAAATCGGAACCTCGAGGATTTTGGATCGGTTAATTTGATTAATGTTAATTTCATGTATCAGGCGGTTTTTTTATTTTGAAAGTGGAATTTAAAATTTTTCTTTTGTCGTGTAGTTTGTTAAATCGAATTATTTAAGTGACTGGAACTCGTTTATCTTTGAATATATTTTTCACTGGATACATTTGCGACTAAGATAGACGTGAAATACAAGGCGAAGAATATTTGTGTAAAATTTAAAAAATTGCTAATCCCTGAACAGAGATAAGGGAACGTCTCGGAAACTTCGTCCGGAGAATAAAAAGTTGGCAATCTTCTAATTCCGGCTGCAAGTTTTCACAATCAGAGTGTAATAAAAAGTTTCGACTAACTGACAACCACGGGATGCGGTGTTTGAAGTCTATTGAGAAAGCAGAGACTTTCTTTGTGAATTTTAATTGCAACAAGGAAATCCTCCCTAGTCTGGGAACTTTTCTCGCTGTCCTCGATCTGGCTATCAGATTCAGAATGAATAATTTCCATAACAAAGCAATTACTTTTTTAACGCGTTGGACACCTCGACGCCCGTTCATTTAAATATCGTCGGAATTTTCATAAATTTTCCACCGTGATTGTTATTAGCGTTCGTTGATTCTTAATTGAAATTGAAGATCGATTTTCTGAATTGTTCTTAAATCGTAGACGTCAATCCGAACGAAAAATTGGAATCCTTCTAACGAGATTCAGTTGAATATTGAACATACAAGAGGAAAATAGGTTACGTCTATCAAAGTCTATTAAAGTCTTATTGTGTTAGAAATTCTCCAGTGACTGAATTTTCATTGTAGTTAATGGAAATTTACGTGTCTGCGAACACTATATTTTTATTCTTCTCTTTTTAAATTTTTTTCCATCTTTCAGGACACAACTCAGTATACACGATATTACCGTTCGTACCATCTACTCCATCTCGTAAATGATACAAACCCTACTGTTTTATTTTACAGATACATAATTTTACAAATAACGACTAATTTTGCATCATCTTCGGTACAAACGATTATACAGCCCGTGAGATATTTCGATCATAATTATTTGAATCTTACAAATTATAAAATTAAAACAAACAATTACGTACCCGGTGAAATATCAAATTTCAATGATAAATATTTATTTCAATCTCTCAAGTTATGAAACAACGTTCGTTCGAAAGTTGACCGAAAACGCGTAATTCGAAGGGTTAATAAAACTAGCTTCTTTAAGACCGATAATTAGTCGTTACTTGTTTACAATATCGACAACCGCGCTCTTCGGTGTATAATTTACCGTTATTTCGATCCGAGGACGAGTCGGGACGTCAAATAAAAAGACTTGTTTAAGACCGTGTTATTAGTCCCCACTTATTTGTAAGTATCATCGTCGAGCATACTGTTTCGCGCGAAATTTTATGCGAAGCGTTCGCCCAAAAATGGGATTACCATGTACGATTACCTCCCGTATATCCAGCGTGTTTCGTTCCCGTGGTTCACCTAACCCACCTCCCCTCCCCTCCACTCCGTTCGAATCTAAAACTGAGCGCAAACAGTGGGCGTTTACACCCCGTGTTTGACGTTCGTAAAAATACGACACAGGAACTAAACGCCATTAAGGCGAAAGAAATTTCAAAGCGTTCTGAAAATTTATACCAGCGCGTCGCGGGGTTCGAAGCAAACCGAGTCCCTAAAGTTGAATTTGCATAGTGGTTCCCTAGCTCGTGACCGCGCAGTCCCAAACTAAAAGCCCGGGGAGCAGAAATTCCTAAACTTCCACCACCAGTTGTACGGTCCTTTCTCCATTGTCGACGCCACGAGAAATAAACCAACAGAATCAGTCACATAATTTACCACCGGGACGTTAATACCTCTACTCTCGATACCAATAAAAAGTCGCCCACGATGGAAACATAAATGTCGTCTCGTAAAATCCCGGCGTCCATTCTTCCCCGGCTCGTAAAGTCCGCGGACGCTTCAAAACAGAGGTCGGACGTAACAACAGCAGCCGTGACGTTGTATCTCATCCGTGGTGTCTACGGGACCACTCAACCGTGAAATTCAACGAAATATTCGGGAAAGAGATTCGTGGGGTGGTACCCGATAAACCGATACCTGCACGACACGTGGCTCGTTCCCGATTCGAGATCAGCTCGACGTGGACGTATCCGTGTCCCATTCCCGCGAAGAAATACCGTACCTCTTCAGTGCTCGCCAAACAAAAACTTACTCGGGGAGCACTCAACTTGTCCTCCGATTTTAACCTACTTTGGCCGGATGCTAGATCACGTTCTTTTTTACAGTTCTGTGAGTAGTACCCTGTTCCAAGACTTTTCTCTATAACCCTATTGATCAAAGATCGAGAAGTATGGAAGAATCTGTAGTGACTCTCTCCTAGTATCTACTACTACCAACTTGCCCTCCGATTTTAACCTACTTTGGCCGGATGCTAGATCACGTTCTTTTTTACAGTTCTGTGAGTAGTACCCTGTTCCAAGACTTTTATCTATAACCCTATTGATCAAAGATCGAGAAGTATGGAAGAATCTGTAGTGACTCTCTCCTAGTATCTATTACTGTCAGGGCTAAGGACTTTTGTCTATAACCCTATTGATCAAAGATCGGGAAGCATGGAAGTATTTATAGTGACTCTCTCCTAGTATCTACCACTATCAACTTGTCCTCCGATTTTAACCTACTTTGGCCGGATGCTAGATCACGTTCTTTTTTACAGTTCTGTGAGTAGTACCCTGTTCCAAGACTTTTCTCTATAACCCTATTGATCAAAGATCGAGAAGTATGGAAGAATCTGTAGTGACTCTCTCCTAGTATCTATTACTGTCAAGACTATGGAATAAGTAGTTTTCTCATTATGTTCGAATCATCGAGGACTCTTCATTTCAATCTCCAGTAGTTTGGGTTTGGATTATTTTCGTTGTTGTAATTTAACAAACAATTCCGTTAAGAATATGACTCATTGTCAGTATTGTAGATTGCACATAGATTCTTCTTTCTATGTACAGAGTATCAGGAGTTGAAATTCGTTGACTCTAGGGATATAAATACTTGAAGTTACGTATAGTAGTGTCTGACTATCTACGAATCAATTTTTAAAAACTTTCAATTAGGCGATAATAAAAATAGTCCTATTTGGGCTTTATTTCAATGGGAGAACCTCAAAAATAATATAATGCCAATATAAACATTTGTTGAGCAAAATCTTCATCTACAGTCGAGCACTACTCTTTTACAATATATACTACGAATATCAATTTCTGTCATCGATATCACCACGGTACAGATAGTATAAGCGGAGGTACGTGTACTCGAGTATTCGAAGCCCGTAGCTCTGTGTAACTATTTATTCGCAACATTATTCCGTCGACAGTTATTCGAATAAGCTTTTATTCGTTCAGTATGAACTGTAAATCGATCTTACAATTCAGCGAATAAGTAATACATCGAAAGTTGTTTACCTTTTTCGTTCGTTATTCGAAATTGTATCCAGGTGAGTGTTCTGGACATCGTTGCTTACACCATTCGACAAAAGTGGGTTAAAATGGGAAAGGGGCAGGTTGAATCCTTTCTTGGGAATTCATGGGGGTCGTGGGATCCGTCTGTTATTAGAAGAAAAGCAAGGCGGGAAAGCAGATGCGATTTTATTCGAACGATTCCCATCAAATGGTGTTTCTGGTGCAGGGGTATACGATATCCGATATTTATGAGCGGATGTTTCGCTGCTTGGTCCATGGTGGATTCAAGCTTCTCCGTTCAGCTTGGACCGGAGACGATACGAGTTGCTGCTCGCAGGTTCGTTGGACGTTTATAAGGAATCGATTGCGATACAGAGCGCTTGTTGGTGGACCAGATGGCGTGGGATCGTCACGGCGAGCGATTTGCAGTATAGGAAGAACCGATTTGCTGTTTGATTTCAACGTCTCCTATATTGGAGACGGGAACTGTATCTCTTCTACTTTTTTAGGTAGAACGTCGAGAAAATTCGGACGAAAAATGAAATAAAAATTACTCGATATTGGGATTACGAATTATTGTGTCTTTAAACAAGCATACAAACGAAAAAACAAAAGGTAGAACAATTTTGATAGCGACGAGATTACAGAGCGAACCACGTACAAGACGAACCAGTGACAGAAATTGAATTACTCAAATTTTAACATTTTTTCGTTCGTGTTTCGTATCGTTCATGTCATCGTTGTACATGTACGCAGAAATATTTATTTCTCGTTTAATGGGAGTCGTCGAGTCCGTAGGAACGTTCGAAATTTCGCGAAGGCAATTTCATCATGGCGCAAGGCGCAACGTGCACGTGGAATTTCGCATAAATTAGCATCGCGACGGGTCACGTGCCATCGGTATCCGTTATCCGTGGCGTACAGGTGGTGCTGAAATACGTCATAATTTAACCCCTAATCGGATAGCTGAGTGCGCCATAAGTAGTCCTGAGTGGTTTCCAAATGGCTTTCGATCTCTCTCGACATACTTTATCTGGAATCAACGCAGAGTGCCTCGCCACAATTGACTGGTGATTTTTGTGGCTTTCTCTTATTTCGAAGATCGTTACGGAGATTGTGGAAATACATTTTTCATGCGTGAAAGTTATTGCAATATCTGCCGTATTGCGGACATTTCTTTTTCCCGTAACTGTATTTCTGTTCAAAGAACCAAGATAAATTGAATAAAAATTCAAACTTATATTTACCCGTATCTATCCTGCGAAGATATCGTCGCGTTGTATTATTCAGAAATTCAATTTTCAATGTTCCTTTGTATTTTAACCATTCGTTCAAAATTACTTAAAAAGTTTCAGTAAAGGCCTTTAGCACACCAAGGTGGAATGGTCGACATTCTTGTTATATTTTTGTTTCAACGTCGATGAAAAGTTAAGAAACTGACGTACGAAAATTGTACATATTTTGTAGGTTTCGAATTTTATTACAAGAATCGTTTCGGTCAATTTCTTCGTTCTTAGTAACGAAACATTAAAGAAATTGCAAGCTACGTATTTCCAACAATTATAGAACACCATAAAAAATACATCCATTAGAGTCTCTGAGATGTCTCCCTAGGTTTCCAATTGTATTGCAAAAATCCACCCTTACCAATCGAGATTAGTAACAAAACGCATGAAAAAATTCCAAGCTACGTACTTCCAACAATTATATCACAGAATACCATAAAAAATACATACTCGATACGATAAGCCTTAAACCATGGTTCCCGTGCGTTGGCCGCCGATAGGCGTTCGAAGTCCACCCTTAACAAACGCGGTTACCGAGATCTCGCCTCGCGACGGATCGGAGCACCGTAAGGTATTAAAAAGTTCCGAAACCGGTGTAATTGAGTTTTAGTCGGTAATTTTCGGCGTGTACACGCCGGTAAAATCCCCCGTAAGCCACGGTTCAACGATTCATTAAATAATTGGAAGGAATTCAGAAGAAGCATTACGGTCTCCTCCGGCGTTGGCTTTCATCGTTGATTCGTCGGGGGCACCGGGGCGTTCGTTCGCGCGCGAACGTCGTTACTAAACGAAACAGAAATCTTCTTACGCGGCATTTGCTCCGTTAACGAGGCCGCGTTCTCGCTAACTGCCCCGACGATGAAAGAAAATTTTCGAGCGAGCGGGAAACGGTGCTCCATTAGCGAAGCAACGGGAAGGGCTGCTTAGCTCGCGGGGCAAAGAAATTTCATTTCTCGCGGTCGAGTAAAATCTAAGTGATCTACGACGGGGGCGTTCGAGTGTTGATGATTTCGCATTCCCGGGCCGTAGTTCCAGCGAGCGTTAAACGGGGCACAAAAGAATGCAACACCCCTTCCATTTAACCACCGCCGACGTAATTTCGTTTACACCGCTCTCGAACGAGAGAGCGTAAACGAGCGAGCGCCGCTAATTTGTTTACGCCGGCGTTGCAATCACCAGGGCGTTTCATAATCGGGAACGAGCACACCCCCCGGTCGCGATTCCGGACGCGTGATTCATGAGAAGGTCAGGGGAGGGGGTTGCAGACCCCGCGAACGAAACTTTTAACGCGAGGTCTTCACTTAGGCGAACCGCGGGCGTTGAAACGCAGTCGATCTTCGTCGAGTTCGCCGAATTATGTTATTAAATGGCCGAACGAATAATTTGGGTCACGTGCATCCAACGAGGAGAACGTAGTTTTACCGCCATTTTTTAACACGAACAGCCCATTTCCCATCCGTGTTTCGCAAATCAACCGAGGAACCACGATTACCTCGGTCTTGAACAAGTCTGAGATTCTTATTGCGTTTCCAGTTTCGAGTTTTAGGTCATTTTTTTTTGGAAATACGAAGAACAGATCGCGAGAATGAAACGATGAAGGTTAATTATAATATATCAATTGTAAAGAGATCACTGTTCGAGATGCCTATTGGAAATATAATAACTATAACCACCCTTGTGACATTAGGGTGATTGTGTAATAAAGAAAATAATTTTAGATAATTAGCTTTTTGACTTTTCCTTCACCCGTAATTTTCTTTCGATTCATTGCATTTCTAATCTTGTAAACATTACTGCGTTTTACATCCGGCTTCAAAATTTATCATTTTCATTCTTTTATCCTCGACACTTACTGATTCTTTTCCGAAGGTTATCCAAATCTCAAACCAATACTGTACCAAAGAGCCAAGAATGACTAAATCGTCGTTTCTTTATTAAGTATATTACTATTTAGATTAATTAGATTCGATAGGATTGTCTCCACGACGAACCGTATGTAATCGTACACTTCCAGAGAGATTCAGCATCTCGCAAAAACTGACTCTTAATCCCCTCGAAATGTACCTTCTTTCCTTGAGAATGCTCCCGGGGACACTTCCCGAATTAAAATTAAGTTCCTCGGATAAGTTTTGTCTTCCCCTTAGGGCCGAACCGGGGGGATAAGTTTTGTTTGGCCTACTCTGTCATCGTTCAAGCCTTGTCCAGAGTTTTCTCGCGAGTAAGAAAAAGAAGAAAAAAAAAAAAGAATTCGTGTTTACGTTCGTTCGAAGAAAAGGTACAGGGAGGAGAGTTTCTTGGGCGACACGGAGTAACTAGCTAACTAGCAAAACAGAGAAATAATTCAGCGTCCGGATTAGGTTGGGTTTTTTCTACGTGGCGCGCGTGAGTCTTCGCGCCGTGTAAAATGTCGCCTCTTAAATTATCACACCTGGATTTTAACTGGCTGAAAATAAAGTACCATTGGACCAGCTACCCGAGCAAAAAGAAGGAGATGAAATGCAATTTACTGGAAGAGGGATGTCCGAGGGTGCGAGGAGTTGGATCAACTCTTCCGTAGGATCGTTTAAAGAAGCCTCGGGCACATAATTAAGTATGCGATATCTCCGTGATTCGTCGAGTAACTCTTCAGGTCGGATAAAAACACACACGCCTTTTTTTTATATATCCACGAACAACCTTTTCGAAGATTTCGAAGCGTTTGCAAGATTTATACGAAATTTCCTCGAATTTCATTCGTTACGTTGCAATGTTCAGCTTCGCAGAGGATCGCTTTCAAGGCTCACAATTCTTCATTACTTCTTTAAAAACTCATTCGAATCTGATAAATATTCTTGGAAACTCACGTGTAGAATTATCTCATACACCTTGTACAGTACATCGATGAAATTTTAAATTCATTTTTGTAGAGTCTAAGACTCCACTTTGAATCGTTGTTCCGTTCTCCAACGAGTCACTTGGTATTCTACAATAATATTCATTTTCGTTTCACCTTACCTTGTGTCCTAATCTCTTCCAAGTTGTACACACACACACACACATATACACAATTTTCGTTTCACTCTTTTCGAAACCATTCACGACCTCGCGCCTTGGTACTCGATTCCCACCAAAGTTTCAATACACGAATCATCGACGATATCACTGGTACCTGGTACTATTTAGAAAAGGTATAAACGTTGCGTAAAGTCACAGTGTCTCCCCGGACTTCCGTACGCGATCGTAAAAATACTTACTACCTGAAATCCCTATAAAGCCATGGCTAGAGCTCAGCCTCGTCGAAGGGTCTTGTTTACGATTCGAAGTATTACTTGTAATGTCACAAATATAATCGCCGGCGTCTAACCGGCACGTACGAGTCGTTGGAATAATTATGAACGGTACCGCAGACGTGGCGGCGGTCGTTCGAGCGAACCTAACAGAGTTACGAGGGGTTCCCGTGGGACATGCGAGTCCGATTCCCGGAGCGCGCCAGTCCTCCAACGTTTATCGCTGCGGCGGATTCCTGCCGTGACAGCGGAACTTTAACGTCGTCCACGGCATCGTGCACGCGGCCTCGCATTCGTTTTGACACGGACACGCAGAGGGACCCGATAATCCGGCGTAGACGTCATGAACGATTCCCTGCAAACGGATCGGAGGAGAGACGAACGCGCGCCGCGAGAAAGCCCAGTGTACGCTTCCTCGCCCCGAAAATACCGCTAATGGAATCGTTAACGGGGGTCTTCTGTGGTTTTCGAGACGAAAAAAAAGGCACTTCTTTTAGTAATTTTTTTCGAAGAAACTGTAACACCTTTCGATGCAGACGTTTCGTCGTTCGTTGATACAGGTTCTGAGAGTGCTCACAATTTTTTGCAATCAAAAATAATAATAGTTGGAGAAGTTATGGTAACATGTTTACAAGGTGTGTATACGTGTAGCTACTGGAAACTAGTTTTTTAGTAATTTTTTTCGAGGAAACTGTAATACTCTGTGATGTAGAAGTTTTGTCGTTCGTTGATACAGGTTCTGAGAGTGTTCACAATTTTTTGCAATGAAAAATAATAATAGTTGGGAAAGTTACCGTAACGTGTTCACAAAGTGTGTATACGTGCTACTACTGGAAACGGACGGTCGAAGCTGGTCACTCGCGGCTTTGCGTCGCTTATGGGTTACGGAGGAATCAATTGGCCGAGCAAGGTCATTGGATTACCTCTACCATATCGAGTATTTGATGGTGAAAATCGAATAGGAGAAATATGGAGGACAAACTCGGACAAGTACAATCTTTGGACACTTGGAGCTTGGAGGAATAATAGGTATTTCTTTTTTTTTATCGCGATATAGCGACAAGGCTTTATTTGCATTTTGAAATGAACGAAGCTACAGTACTGAAGAGTGCATATAAAAATTGGAGATGACCTTGAAAATTTATAAAACAGTGTCAAAGGATCTTTTAAACGAGAGAGCAAACTTTATCTTCTCCAGACTGTAAAATTTAGATACTAAAAT
Source organism: Ptiloglossa arizonensis (assembly GCF_051014685.1). NCBI lineage: Eukaryota > Metazoa > Arthropoda > Insecta > Hymenoptera > Colletidae > Ptiloglossa > Ptiloglossa arizonensis. The sequence goes on from NC_135055.1 coordinate 14,850,043, forward strand.
TTGTTCTATTCGTTGTTTAATAATTGTTTACTTAACCTTTCATTTGAAGTTTCGTTGAAGCTGTAAAATTAATCTTGATCGTGTTTACAGGGACGTAAGATCGTTGAAGGCGTCTTATAAAAAAAAAACGAACGCTAAAAAGTCGCTTTCAAAAAATTAATTAGCAAATTAATTAAACCGTTTAATTAAAAATAAGATTCAAAGGTTGAATAGCGTACGGCTCCCTATCACCTATTTATTGTAAATTTACAGACATAATTACATTCTGTACATTATTACCGAGTTTACGTTCCCTGTTGAATATTTTTAACTAAATTACCATTTTCATTGAACGCTCCTTACGTTATGAATTATTAGCGCGAAGAGGAATCTATCGAGCGTAAGCTATCAGAAAGTAAAGCAACAAACTAAAAAGGCTTTGATAATTAAAATTTCAATTAGCGGTACAAATGAGAAACTCTCTCAGTTATTATAAAATTACTGCCAAGAATTTCTTGTCCAACCCCTTTTCTGGTTCGATGGTAATTTTCGTTTAATTAGAACTTCGGATCAAACGGAAAATGATTATATAATAAGCTCACGAGTACGAATGGGTGTAAATTAAAAACGTAAATTATTATTCAAACTTCTTTACACTTGAATGTTGAAGCTGCAATTTATACAAAATGTAAAATATTTAATCGAATTCGCTACGCGTTTACTCCCTTTGCAACGAATATTGCACCCGTTTTAGGTCCACAACAATCGAACATTTTGCCAAACGAACAATCGTTTTTCAATTATAACCAAAAATTTCGGTTAAGCGTTTCATCGGTATCGATTCAATGAAATCAATTCAATTCCCGAAATTAAATGCGTTCGATATACTACACCGCGCGAGATATATTTTGGTTCGCTGTTTCGTGATCGATTCCAATGAATAACTAAATTTTAAATTCCTTCAAACGACCAATCTATTTACCTTTTTATCGATGAAGAATTACCGTTGCGAAACAAAGTGGAGGGACGCCCTTATTACCGAAGAAATCCCGGCCCGGTCACGTCGAGTCTCGCGTGTACATAAAAATCCTCGAACCTAATTTCGCACGTACACAGTCCGAACCGGCTAATTCCATGGCATAGCGCCCATGGGAAATTAAAGTGGATGATTGATACAAGTAAAAAGAAGAATTAAGACGCATCTACGCGCAGCTTTACACCGGTGACCGTAAAACTTTGAAAATCTACCCTTTCCTGCGTCTTCGTCGTTTCTTTGAACGTCCCTTATTATAAACTCAATCAGAAATTTCCTTACCAACTGTTTGTAAACAGAAGAGTTCGGTATTATTTCACTCGAATCGCAACGCGTTCAAAACTGAAAGCAAATAAATGTTCACGCGCAAGCACGAAACGACACTCGTAAAATCGTATAACAAATACAGTTCCTATTGATAAATATTTACGGATTCAAAATAAAGTAACAGAATTTTATATCGTTCGATAATGTGTAAAGTTGTGCTTACGTTAACCAAAATTCTGTTCCTTCCTTCGAACGTGCAAATATACAAGACAAATCTGACAAGAGAGGTTCACGATATTTGGTCTCATCGATCAATCATCGTAGAATTAATTTAATTTGTCATCCATAAATGCGACTAATCTTGGAAACTATTCCAAAGAAGACAGTCTCGACAGTGAGGACATTGAAAGATTCCAAAGTTGTAGAAAAAATAACGAAAAGTATCAAAAAGCGTGATATAAATAACAAAAGTATCAAAAGCTTCAAAATAATCGTGAAGTCTTGCTAAGTATACAATACGTATTTGAAAACAATAGTATCGTTTTAAACGTGTTTTCAATCCTCGTAGCTTCCAAGTCTCAGTAACAAAACGTTGATCAACCATTGTGGATCACCTTGGCGATGCTACCCCTGTACAAAATGTCACAAATCGCGGAACGATTGCAATTTTCCGTTGTTTTTTGCAACTTCGCAGTCTTCTCAATCGTAAAACGAAAACCGTTCGAAAGGAAAGGAAAGAGGTGCAAGTCACTCGGTGAGAGTCACTTCTAACTCGAGGGTCTCTCGTGTCCCGGATTCGAATCAAACGTTGGAAAGCAAAGCGGCGTAATTAAGGGAAGATTTTCGAGCAGAAACGATCGAGGGGGTGAGGGAGAGGGTGGATGGGCACGCTGAGGGATTTACGCGGCTGCTAATAACTCCTCACTATAAATAGTCCCGGAATTCCTGTGTGTCTGGCTGTCCCACCCACCTTTGTTAGCCGGCTTTTCACACGGACAACCCTCGACTGGTCTCTCGAGTCCCCCCTCTCCCTCGATCTTTTTCTCCCCCTCTAGCCGTTTCTTCATTCTTTCTCGGCTCTTCCTTCCTTCCTAACCTCCATCCCCTCAACCCCGTTGGCCATTCATTCTTCGCGGAAATGGAGGAGCGACTGGGTTACAGAAAGAGTCTTCCGGACGTGGCTACGAGACTCTTGGCGTATAATGCGAAGGGCACTTATTAGACGTGGGTAGGGACGGGGGGTGGGGGAAGGAAAGATCCCATTTCTCGGCTCGCGTATCGAGAAATCAGCTGGGTTAGGTGGATCGAACGAGAAGTATAGTACTGTCTCGTTACGGGTCGTCTAATTGGGATAAAGACTTGTAACGAAACAATCCTCTGTTTTGCTGGTCTTCTGTTCTTTGTCGCTGCGAGTGTGACACGCTGGTTAATGACAGGACACGTGAATGTGGCACGAACTATAGCGAATATATATTCTTTGATAACTTTAATGACTAATCTTATATTGTGACGATCTTTAAATTTTGTTCGAACGAAGACGATATTTTAATTCAATTTCCTACTTCCGATGTTTTCTTCTGTAATAATACGCTCCTCCTAGTAATAACGCTCTCATTGAGCGTTGCTTTGAAAAGCTTAGTCTAAAGGCGGGTTTTCGAATTCTCGAATCTACGTGTCCTTTCTTTTTTTTTCAATTTGAGCTCTCAAGAAGCCATGCAGCGAAAGAAGTCCGCGATTTAAAATGAAAAGAGAGGACCAGCAGTTTCGAGGATTTGGAAAATCAATCGAGATTGGTGACTCGGTCGTTGCGCGGAATCTCGAACGGAACACGGTGGGTTGATTTTCGCGAATAAATTATCTATGAGCTCAGACTCGTCTGCGAAGTTTCGGGAGACGCGAAACTGGTTCTGGAATCTTTCGTCGGTGAGGTGGTTACTTTCGTAATAATTTGACAAGTTTAAAACCGGGTGATATTTTCGGTACGAGAATCGTGAAAAGTATCCACGTCGATAGCGAAACACCCCAATCTTGCAAATTAATTACATTTCGTGGGTAGATAAATACGAACGATTCGTATTTTAACGCGTTTCTTTTAAATTGGAGGTACACGTAGCTCGAAACTGTCCAACCCGAAAGTGGAAAAATTCGACCGTGAAATACCTTGAACTTTGCGAGTTCTCAATCATTGCAGGTTTATTATTTCTTTCAGTATCGCCTTTCGTTGTACGTTACTTAATACGTGTTACGAGCGTACACGAAACAGGGAATATAGCAACAGAAACCTTCTTATCGAATACGGAGTTACATATCGTGGCTAATTTAGGTGCAATAAATTCTTTATTGTACATTGGCATATATAATTCCCTCTGTACAGTTCTAACGTCCAGAGAATACTCTATACACTCTGTTTCAACGTCAGTTAAGAGCAGAAGAAATTAAAAACGGAATACAAATTATCGTACGTAAAATATACAAGTATCGATCGCGTTGTAACATCTTCGAGAGTGTTTTTCAAATCGTGGATCCCCGTGAATCATTCGTTATCATTATCGGTCGATTTGGTAATCGATTAACTCGATTAAACAAGGATGTTGACCGGATACGGAATTCGCAGTCCGTCAAACTTATCGTTTATTTATCGCGGTGTATCCGAGCCGATCGGAAATATCCATCGATATTGGAATTCAAAACGGAACGACGGCAAGCTTGGTATTCATTATACTCGTGGAAATCGAGGCGAGCGCCGATTAAATTCGCGGCCGATAATTGCCGATTCGATTTCGCATGAACGGTATCGATCAGTCTAGTTCGTTTCGCATCGACCGCCATAAATGTTTCGCATTTCCGATTATGCGATCGGGCATGAATAAACGAGTCACTTTTCTGCACCGAACGGAAGCATCCATATTTTGCTACGATCATTTATTTATTTGCTTGTTTTTGTATTCGTTCTTCTTTTTTTTTTTTACTACGCACACATTGTCCAGCGAGAGTCTGGATTTATTCTCCAGGCGTACTGGAGAGAAATTGCACGGAACTCGGGTCACTTAATCGGATTCCCATGTTTTCGCGTCCCTTGGTGTATTTTCGGAAACTCTTGCGATCGGATGAGTACAATCTTTTGAAATTTGGAAAAATTTTCCCATCTTTGTCCCTTAACGGATATTATTTTCGCGTAAAGGGTAAATATGAATAAGTGTATTCCGAATTACGTATGATCTGCGGGTATGCGGGTATTGTAACGAATAGTGGACATATTTTAAATCTGAATGTTTCGTTACAGGTTCTAAGGAAATCTATGTTAAGGAATCCAAGAATAATACGATAGAATAATAAAATTGGCAACGATTATTATTCTCGAATTCCTTAATATTTCGTAAGTATCTATATCGACTAAACTTTACTCGGTATTGAAACAATTGATTAAAATAATTGTCATTTCCTAGAATTTTACCACCCTCTTTCGTATTCTACTCAGAGAGAAAATATACTTTCTCATTTTTCATTGCCAAGGAGAAGAAAAAAAATACTTCAAAATACTCGATAGCTTTTACTGGCCAAGAAAGTTTCTAAATTTGTCCGTTACACTAATCGAAATCATCGGTTTGAGAGTTTCAAAAGTTTCGAAAAAAAAAACGGGAAAAGTAAGTAATTTAAACTACACAACGACGAGCCAAGTTACATCTTGCTCCCTTTGTCCTTTTCGCGTGTATATTCTCTCCCGGTTTCCCATAATTCATTCTTCCCTTTTCGAGATATAAATTGATACATTAGTTCCCATATTACTTCGCAAATTCCACGTTTAGCGGGACGGACTGGTTGAACGCGAAAAGAAGCAACAACCAAGCTCGGGGTGAACGCAATCTGATTAACGTGTCTTAATTTATCCACGTTTAAAACCATACGGAATGAAATTCACCTATCGCCGCAAACGCGAACGATTCAACCGGTTTCGCGGCGCAAACTTTCATAATAATTATATTCCAATACGGTACGGTGAATTATTGCGTTATTTAATGGCGCGAAATAAATGAATTCCCAAACACTCGATTTACAAACGAACGACTTAACAATCGATTTGTTCCACTTTACGAAGCGCGTGAAACGAACGACGTGTATCCCCGCCGGCGTATTCGGTGCAGGATAAAAGGTTACATTAATTACAACGAAACGTGTATCTCGTCGAAATGGAGTAAAAAAAAAAAGAAATATTCGAAACTCTTGACCGGGGTGGACGATCGAGAAAAGATCCAATAATTCGAGGGAAGAGTTTTCGAAAGAAGGCCTTGAAATTCCTCTTTTCCAATTCCAACCCGTACCAGGTTCCCCATCCCCCACCCTTCGCCACCAGAGACAGCCACCATCTTGGCTCTTTTCCACCTTGATGGTTTATTAATCTTTAATGGGTATAACTTCCAACACCGAAAGAGTTTTATATCCTCGAACATTTTACGCGGCACTCTCCTTTTTCATCGGACCTCCCTCTTCGTTCTTTCATCCCCCACGGCCACCGTTGGAGCTTTTCCACCCTCGCCAGCACTTCCTACGGCTCGGCTCGTATAAAATGATAAAATGATTCAGGTATATACGTACGGTCCGCTTTCTCGGCGGAACGTTCTTTCTCCGGAATTTAATCGACGTCCCGAGGATCTTCACCCCCTTTAGCCGCGTCTTCGAGCACGATTAACCACCCCCGTGGCCCGTTCTCGCGGATTTCGTCCAGCGGCCAGACACCGTAATGCGAATTTAATCGGTGTCCAATGCGCTTTTAACGAAACGAGATTGTTTCCCCGCGAATGGACAATAAACGAGAGACGAGAGGGAAGGATCGCGAACGGGTAAAATTCTTACGAATATTTTCTCCTCTCGCCGAGGAACGAAATAGCGAAATCACCGTTGTATCATAATTTCGCGAGCATATTTCTTTTACGACGAAAGAATATAACGTTTGTTTAATGCCTTCCACGCGGAGAACTTTTTCACGGTTTCGGTACACGCGCCGTTTACCGGTGAAGACCTGGAAAATAACATAATTTCTCGTCCAAAAATAAATGAACAAAATATATAGGGCAGACATTCTCGATAGGTCGATAATTTCGAAAATACGCGGGGCAATTGTAAGTGAAATTCGATTTTAATGTTCCATCGTTATCGAGATCGTAATTCGAAAGAGAAGATTCTAATGGTAATTATATTTTGTAATTAGAAGAAAGAATATTTCAGTTAAGTATGTAAGTATACAACGTTTTCTTTTTTTAATCAGAGATGTTTGTAAACGTTTGTAAACTTTTCGTCATTTTTTAGACACTCCGGAAAAGGATATTCAGTTTTGTCGGTAAATTCAAAATTACGCGTACGTGTACGTATGTATAATAGTTTAGGTGAACCCGAATATGTTTCAAATGTTCGAAGTTCGGTGAGTAGATTTATGCTCGGGCCTGAAAGGGCTACCGCCGAACGTGGTTTCGAATACGAATAAATAGCAACATATGTTCTTCAAATTTCAGCTCTCCCCGCTTAAAGGATCGAAAGTGTAAATTCGAGAGGAAACTGCAGAAGCCGGGAGAAATTAATCGGTAACATTTGGCGCACACTCGATATTAAATCGATTCTACGTGTTCCGGTGCAGCGAATTATTAGCTAATTGCATACACACCTCGGAAACGTAAGTTCATTTTTTCGGGGGGTTTTCATTTCCCGGGAACGGGCCACGCCGTGCATAAATTTCAGCTGGATAATAAAGGGTCACATGTTAATAAGCCCGAAATTATAAATCTCCCAACTATTGATCAAGCTGCGGAGAGTAAATCATTAATTATGAAAGCAGCCAACGTTGGGAATTATTTGTGCTGTGCAATTTATGAGAATATACATCAGAAATTAATGAAATTCAAATTGTATAATGATACAGTGCGAGGAAGTTGCGAAACGAATGGCGTATAAAATTGTATAACTTTGAGAAAGTACAGATTACATTTCTATATTAATATTAAATATAACATCTTTCTTACATTTGTCTCGTCTATTTCGCGACATAATTTTCGTTACCATCGTAAAACACACGATGCCCTGGAATTATAAAATTACAGAATGGTACCTAACCTAGAAAATATTTCGCACAGCAGGTGTAACCGTCCAACCGTTCTTCTTTTAAAACCTGTTTTACAACAGAGGGGACGCGGGAAACTTTTCAGCTTATACGGAAAGCATCGCAACGACGTTACGTTAACAAGAAAACAGTGAGAATTTGCAAAAGTTTCGCACGAGATTTACCGATTATTTGACAAAATGAACAACTATTCCAAGCTCGTATCGACATGTCCCTTCGCGTCAATTCTTTCACTGTCCCGATTTCGCAACTCGAGACCAACGAACAGCTTTGGGTATCCTAAAGAGTTATCCAATCGTCGAAGAAACTCGCAAAACCGAGCAACGTCACGGCGAAAGGTTTCGTAATGTCTACAACGGCGAGAAATATTTCACGTGGGGTACGTGGTCGTTCATAAGTCCATGATTCTTTTAATAGCTGCTTTACGACACCGGGGCGCGAGACAAGCAGGCTGTAACTGTTCAACGCTTTTATGCACCATAAAATATTCGCATGATTTCCCACGCTGCACTCTTTCTCGCCGCGAGGCGCCCGCGGGGAACAATTTTCCACGGAAAAGCGCAAGTAAACGCGGCTGGAACAACGCGCGGAATTACCGGCCGCGTCGTTTGTCGGAAACTAACTCGCGATTATGCCGCAGTTTCCGCGTCACGGACGTCTCGTCGGCCCGTTGCGGAATCCCCGGCCCCTTTCGGACTTATTGTGTTACAACGGACTCGGTTGTTGTCGTTAAACGCAATTAAGAAATCGTTACGGCGGTCGCGGCTGGGTGGCTGACAGTTTTCCGAGTCGACGAGACCCCTGTTAACCTGAGCTATCGCAAACGAACGAAGAAACGACCACGAGTAACACTTGCGTCTGTATCGTTCGTAATTTGTCCAGTATGGTAATTTTCTTCGGGTTTTCAATTCGAACCGATTTATATAAAACCGTCTCGATTCGCTCGGGCGCGAACCATGCGACAACGCGCTCAATCTCGACGATAAAATTACGAGAACCTGTCTCTTAACGATTAGTCGGTTACGTTGCTTTCCGCATCTAAGAGCTCGTAATTCGTTGATGATGAATCGAACGAAAGCGTAGTCGTTCACCGCGTGCACAGACACTTGAAAATGTAACTTTAATCGCAAGAGTAGAGCGCAAGACAACCTCTTCGATAGATCGCGCACGAGACGATAAAACACGAATTAAGATGGCGGGGCGCTTTGGACTAGATGAATTAATCGTACTTCGCGAAAGACCGTTTAAGAATTCACACGATTTTAATAAAATGTGCTGGGAATAATTTCTCAAACGCGGTATAGCTAGCCATCGGTCAATCGTTTTTCATCCGGCGAGGGAACAGCAGTGAAAGCGAGCGACCACGGGTCCACGGAGGCCAACAAATAACTTTGACAACGAATCGCGGTCTCCGGCGAGAAATATTTCGCGGACTACCGTGGCGGGCGGACGAAAACGGAATTTATACGAAAACTTGGGAAAAAGTGTCGTTCCATGAGGTAAGTTTAAGTGGGCTCTCCCAGAGCCGCGTGTATCACGAGTACCGGGGGTTGGAAACTTTCGACGGCGAAAGATTTGAAAAGGAAAAATATCTGACGTTCGAAGTCGGACACTGGGGTGAGGGGAGGTACGGAAAAATGTCCGGCGACGCGTTCACGGACGAATGCTCCTGTTGAAATTAAAACGTAGAAATGAAATTATACCGGTGCGCCGCGTCTTGGCGTTAATTAATCCGAAAGGAAGACGCCAGTTGGCGGATGGGGTATAAAAGAGCGGCAATAATATCAGCGAGAAGAAAACCCTATCCGAGTTAAGTGTGTCGTATTTCACAGTTTCACAGCCTCTGTTTGAAATTTTAACCGCCGCGGATTCGAGAAGCGATCGACCAAATTTGTGGTTGCTCGAGAGATCGTTGCGGCATGATCCGCGAATCGATTACACGTACCGATGAGCTTTGATAGGAAAAAGGAAGATCATGGGAGGGATAAATAGGTCCGTAGGAATTTCTTTTTTCGAAGTAGAAACTTTTATTGTACGGTGGATTATTTACTATTAGCGATTCGTCTCACGAGGAACGTAAGTATCGATTTGAACGAAATTCGACGCATAGAGCACCGAAATATGTATACGAATTTTTATATCGGTTAATAGGTATGGAAGGTATGAAAACTATCGTTAAAGTTACGTATGATAAACTTGCTTAGTTAAATGTTTCAAAAATGATTGACAATAGAAAAAATTTGTATGAGAAATCATCCGATTGTTAACTACCGGTCACAGGAACCGAATCTAAATTTTATCAACACGTAGGTGGTGTCGCTGTAGCCAATCAGATCGCCTTTTTATAAATCTCGTCTGATTGGCATATTCTACGTTTCGTTAATGTTAGACCCTTTCCATTCTTTATGATTTTATTTATATGCTTTTTATCGAAAGGAAGTTCGAAGACGGTAAAAGCATTCCAGAGTTGCATACTTCTTTACAGTTCTTACAGGTGCGCAAACAGTTTGACACGTCCCTTTGGAGTTTTTTGATTCTCCTTTTCTCGTACATTCAATACTTCTCGTGGCGAAGTATCTCTCTTCTCGGTTCTGGGAACACGGATCTCGACTTCGTCGCGCGAAGTTCGAATTTCACGGACAATGTTTCTCGTTCCAGTCACGTATTTTACGAAGGCTAATGACACGAACTCGTCGGACTCGTTGGTACACACCGATTCGAAATCGAAATTCTAAATTAAGTCCGGTGCGAGCTCGTTAACCGTCTGATTTGCCCCGAAGAGAAGTCTCCGTCCTTTTAGTCCATTCATTGCATTAACAATTGGCTGATCGATAATATCAGGTGGTCAATTTTTTGTCGAGATTTCTTCCATTCCTATTTCTTTCATTCCTTTACCCGCCAAGTTTCGAAATATTTCAATTTTAATTTCAGTCGATATTTCTGTGACGAAATGCGAATAATCGGTAAAAGTAAAATCGGCGATGACGATTCAACTGTTGTTTATTAGAAATTTTTAAAACTTGTGCAATACTTTCTTTCACAGTACTACCAAATTTTCCAAACTATCATATACGTGCGTGATTAATGAATAAATTATTCTTTAATTTGCATTTTATTATATTTATAATATCTGTATACTATTAATATTTCATGAAATTTCAAATTGAAAATATCGTAAGAAACGTTTCACAATTTTTATCTTATTGAGGTATTTTTCCTTATTACCTTAAACTCTTCGAGAATCTACTGGTCGCCACTAGTGTACGAAGAACAAATTTATCGGATTGGTAAATATTGGCGGCAATCGTGGTAAAGAAATTACAAAAGGAATCGAAACGTAGCGCCAGTCACGTGAAAATAGAGTAACAGCGATAAAAAAGCGTGGAGTGACGTTGAAAATCGTAAAGCTGTTAAAATTTATTCCCGTAACTAAATTGTTAATTCTCGGTAACAACATCGTTTGGGCGAAATAATGAATTGCTCAAAGAGCGTTTCACCGTAAATTTTTCCAGTTTATCGCCAGTCTGTGAATTAACCGAACAACAATTCCCGATGCTTTGCACGTGCAATGTGTAAACTGACAAGGGGCGGATAATTATAAACGAAAAAAAAAAGAGGCCGGGGGATTCATTTCGGATTCAGTTTTATCTGGCAAATTGGATTTGCGAAACGCGCCCCGCATGCGTCACGTGGCACGCGATAACACAATTTTCGATATTGTTTGCGCGCACTTGCGACGCTCGGCTCTGCGCGAACAGTGTTAATGACTTTATTTGACAATACAACGTCCACGGAATGCCGTAGTTTTCAAACGTTTGCGTGCAACGAGAGCACGAAATCCGCCGATAGAAAAATTCATTGCGGAACGTTGATTCAACTTGAGAAAAAGACCCCGCATATGCTTTGTTTGCGCAAAGGGAACATTCAACTTGTTATCTTTCAATTTTAACTGGTTTTTGCAGTACCATGGAAGACAGAGACCTCGTGTTGCAATACTCGGAATATTAGGTGTAGATATTTCATAATTGTAAATGTAATTGTAATTTTTTTTGTACGTAATTCTTTTAGGCGACGTAGGGTTGAAAGAAGTTCGTTTTTGGACAGTAAATTTAACTTTACTGTGAATTGTCACACGAATGGTATATTTTACTTTTTAATACAGATCAGTATACTTTTATTAAAAGTGGAAGGATCTCATCTATCCCTCTTTAATTTTGACGAGTTTTTTTAATATAATGGAAGATAGAGTTTGTTAAAATATAAACAATTGTAATTATATGCGATGTAAGTTTCTCTGTAAAAGTTCGTAGTTGTATTGTGTTTCTCTTTCGTTTGCAAATGCACTAGTTTTGAAAACAAAACAATTCCTTTAATTATAACATTTTAGGTGTAATTATGTAATATTGTACAAGAATGTATTATTTCTTATTTTCAACGTTGATTTTTGATTATGTTTTATCCTGGTGTGATAAAGATCACCGAATAATCATTCGATTTCCCAATTTGTACCACAGTGATCTTGATAGTGTTTAAAGTACACATAGTGTAATCCAAGATACATCGAACAGTTATGTCTCTAAAATTATCAAGTATCTAGGTTCGTCTAATGCTCTATGTATTTCAACAGGGACCTATTTTCTACCATCTTGTAAAAGCACGTTAGAATCAAGAGGAACAGGACGGATCCTTCCCTTGTTAGCTGGCCAGGTACATAAATGTTGATTGCAACGATACTCGTGGGTTTTCAATTACCTTCTTACACCAAAAATTGAATACATCCCTATCCATTGCAAAATAATGCTGCACAGTTCTGAATTCGTTAATAAAACTTCAAGATCGTTACAATTAAAGAACAAGCCCAACCACAGCTTTCATGAAAAAAGTTCTATCGATAAATCGAAGTACACAATATCTTAAAGTAACCGAACAGTAAAACGAAGATAATTTGTTTATTTATAATATAGTACACGCATATGCTCGATAATTAAAAAATGTTTTTCTCAAGTATTTCCAGCTGTCCAACGTTAAACGTAAATTTTACTCCGCAACCCCTAAGAAAAAAACACCGAGTACAGTTTTCGACGAGAATCATTATAAATTTCTACGCGTTAAATACATTTAATAAATTCCACGTGTGAAATATACCGTGTACGCTTCGTGTTCGTTTTCACGCCATTTTTCGGGACAGAATATTCTTTTCATACACGCTGAGTTAGTACCGGACACGGAATAGCCACCGTTGATTTTAATGATCGTCGATCCCTCCAACTACCCCTCGGAGAAGAGATTTCACCGGTCGTTCCAGGTAACCCGTGGAGAATCGTTCTAGCTGGTTACGTGGTACCACCGATTCCGTTAATGGCTCGGTTGCTTCGTTCCGTTTTCATTGCCGTGATAATGAACGTTCGGCGATTCCGTTGGGCACGAGAGCACAATGGCGCTTCTCGCGTCAAAATTTTCGTCTTATTTGGGAGAAAGTTGTCGAGCGATGGATCCACCAAAGTATCATCCAACGAACTCCAACGATACCGTGAATTCAAACTTCCGGATGAAAAAATCGTCCATTCTGTTTTAAAAGTGCACGGGAAATTAACCAAGATACAAAGTCACGGAAATTTACTCGGTAAGAGTAAATTGTACGTAATTTTCAAAAAAGATAGATTGATGGAAAATGCAATAGACAATTTACAATTGAACGTATCTGTTTTAACGGAAATATTCTGAATTTCGAATTTGAATCGCAATACTGATTTTGATATTAAGATATTAGCATTATTATATTGAAATAGTATTACATTAGAAATATAAAGAAATGTTTATAATATATATTTATATGTTGTATAAATATATATTTCTCATAAATGGACTCTAACACTGGTAAATTTCTAATCGACATTAATCTCGTTAACAATGACGTTATCGATTCACTAGGAATACTGTGCAATAATAAGATCATTGTTGAAGTATTGAATATATCTAATTTCTGCGCGTTGATTCGAAGAAATATAATGAATGGAAACTAACGAAAGCTTCGAAACGCTGTTAGAAATGAATCTGTCGCTTTGAATTCCCCTTGACGATAGTTGTGGTGGTTCTCTAGTCGAAAGTTATTTTTCGCGGTGGTTTTCCTGGCCTTTGTCCGCGAGGAAGACAACGTTTCTGATCGCGAGGCGGGACGATCTCCCGATAACGATGCTGAAAAATGATCGTACGTGCGGTCGCGAATACCGTGCGTGTCTCGGGAGGATTTCACGATGAGCGATGACGAGCGATGCTCGTCGATAAACGTCGAGTTAACGTTCGATAAAGCTGACATAGTAGAGATGTTTATGGTACGGGACAATCAATTGTTGTGTCTCCGATCGAAGTTCCTTTCTACTGCTTCGAATTGCACGTCACCGCTCTCGAGACGCGCTGATCGTGTAAATCATTTTTTTTAACGACCGGAGAAAGTTCTCCGTTCTTTTCTTTGGCATTGTTCGCGCGGATGGTCGCGAAACTTTCGAAATTTAAGCACCGTAAGGAATTTCTTCGATACCTAAGAGACAAAGATTATTGCATTTCGTTTCACAGCCTAATCTGTTCTTAGATGCAACGAGAAATTATTTCGCACGTGATACAACAACTTTGAAGATTATTCAGTATTATTTACAATTTAGATAGATAGAATACTTGCATTGGTTAAATTATAATCCGTGTCGTAAAATGAGATTATTCTTTACAGAATTAAAATTACCGTCGTTGAACTTTCTAGTTGAAAACGAATATTATATAAAAGAATTCTTTCAATTTCCAGCTTACTCTTCGCAATTACATTAAAAGCGGAATAACTTCAGAAACTATCCTAAAATCATCCCTGAAAATATCCTCCGCACAAAGCCCTTTGTACCAATTAACATTATGATTATTTTCTTCCAACGATATCCGTTCCAATGATATTTCGATCTTCGTTCGAAAATATTGCAACATTCTTCGTGAACCGATCTCTGAAACGTGTGCCATTGAATGTCGAAAATTCGACGCGCGACAAATTATAACCGTTCGGTATCGAGGAGCTCCGAATTTCGAGGAAACAAATTTTCCGTACGGCGTCGTTCGCGGAATAACGTGTTAGTTGGTACCGATGATAGAATTTCGTGGCATATCCGCATCGAGAACTGCATCGTTTCGAAGTCTATTTGACGTCCGGCGCTTGCACGGAAAAATTTATAACACGGCCTCCTTTCTCCAAATATTTTTTCTGGCGCTGTTCCAGCATCACCTGCTTCCAGCCCATCGAATTTTATTTTCATCCCCCGCGGATTTATGCAGCGCGAGTTTCGGGACTATGAATAGCCTGATAGAGGTGGGCGTTTAGAAGGAATATTCGACGGGATTCCGTTGCCCGATTCCTCGTTTACGAGTGATCGAAGGGTCCATAAAGAATACTTTCTGCCCGGTAAATCTTATTTCGCGCTCTTATTCAATGAAACTCCGGGGAGAACTGCGATCGTTTATTTCCCTGATATACATCCCCATTTCGGTAGCAGGCTCCGAACACATTTTACCGCGGCTCTGTATACGTTCGATCTAATTCGATCGGGGCGCTTTTAAACGGGGTGAACCCGAACGAAGAATAGAAATGATCGAGAGGGTGTTCTTGAACAATACTGGGTGACTCCCTTCGTCGAATCGTGGTGAAGAAAGTAAACGAATCTTTGCTAATTTAATTCTGTAATCAATGATCTGGAATTCGGAGCAAAGGAATTGTCTCTTTAGCGATTATTGTTATACTTTTGCGACGCGATAGTTTGAAAAGTGACGAATATGATTTTTCTTTTTTTACTAATTTTCTTTACCGATGTTCTTGTAACTACAATTTGTTTTAAGGGTAGTTTCGTCCCTTAAATTTTTACCATAGTCGAAGAAATATATATTTTGTAACGTTCACTGTTCTATGAGTTTACAGTTGAGTGTAATTCCTTCGTTCGGTAAGATTATAAATAAATAATGGAGAGAAGTTCTTGTAAATAAGAAAATAGTTTTCAAGCATGGTGTTCATCAACGGTATCGGTGCAATGTTTGTATCGATAATATTTACTAGAATTTGTATTTTCAGTGTCAGTTTTCCACGAGTATGAATCATTGTTCATTCTTTCTTTCATTTGTACGTAGAGGAACGCGTTACCGCGATTCGCAGTCCAAGGAAAACGTTGGAACTCGTTTTCCGCGTTCGGAAATTCAAAGGGCACTTTATCCCTCAAATGAGGTTTAATTCTCCCGGGGTGAGTGCACGTGTTATTGTTTAGATTGGACTCTTCAATCCTTGACGAAGCAGGAATGGCGGAAAAACACATTGTAGACGCGATGTTCAAATTGGGTTCCCGCGAACCACGCGAACTCTACAACTGAATTCGTGAGATGCTTGTAAATTCATTACGAGGGCTGAATGTATCCCGTGTGTAATGTCTAATTACGTTCTCTTCTCGATGTGTTCTTCCTGATTCTTGCATGCGTTTCAAATAATTCATGGGACGTACAATTCCGGTCACCGTGCACTCGAAATACGTTACGGAGAAACTTTCGATATTTGTTTTTGAAGATTATTGGAAAATCGTGTAAGTTACGTTACTTAAAAGATCGTATCAATTTTAAAGTTTTTCTTTTACGATAATCGAGTCCCGTTATTCCACAAACCAATTAACAAATAGTTCCTAACTATTCGTTAATTGTTCGAGGCACGAGTTAAAAAATATCCCATTCTCTCAATACCCGAATATACACAATAGTTTGAAAAATTAAAATAACACAATCTGCAGACGAGACAGTTAACATTCTACCTCGTAATTAAATATCTGAACAATCTTTTAGTCGTTTTATATAATTAACTGTGCATCAGAGAGTGCTCACTTAACCGAACACTGTGTTTAACACTTAACCGTCATCAAATGTGTTCACTTAATTATTCAAAATCCAAATCACCGATATTTATAATAAAGAATTAACTTCTCGAATTGTATAAATACTATCCATTGTTTCATTCGCACGGTGTACGTTAAATTTGCAAGTTGATAAACGTTCGATACACCGTGTAATCTCGAAGTGGACAGAACTCGATCGCATTGAGTTGGACGTGTTCGAGCTCGATCGGAGTTCCATAAATAATCGGGTGTTAATGCGGAAGCCGAAATACAGACTACGAGTGTTTCGATCGATCGAGTGCCGCGTATGCAACGGGCCCATAATCCTGCAGCCAGGACGAAATCGCCAGACGAATGTCCGCGGTCGGGTTCGGTATGTAACGTGAACGCGATCAAATCGAGGAAGTCAAACGGGGAAGTGCACGGAGGTGGCCGGCATCATTTCCGGTGCGCCAGCGTTTAGTTTCCGCCGCATCCGGCGGCTATCTGTATCACTGCGTCATCGCGGTGCACAACTGCGCTCGTTGCGCCGCTGCATTCGCCGCTGCAATGCTTCATCGACGACTCGAATTTGCGTCCTTGTTGTTACTGTTGTTATCGTGCCGTAAATTGGAAACACGAATGTATATATATCGTGACAATGGGACTGTTTCGACATTGATGACTTCTTACCGGAACGCAGCTTTTCAGTGATACGCAAGTATCGGGGATATTTAATTAAGAACAAATATTGGGAGTTCGTCGTTTGCTCGTCAGGGGCAAATTTTGTTCAACATTCGCCTATCTTGTCCACGTTTACGTCGATAATTGCAAACTTTCAAACCGACTTGGAAAAAAGACAGAAGGTGGGAGAATTTATTATTATCGAAGTACCGTTTTCTTAAATTTTGTCATTTTTGTATCATTGTTATTCACTTCGGGTAAAGTTTCTTTTTTTTTTCTTTTTATTGTGTTTTAGATCAAGGAAGACAAACGTAAGATATTGTTTTCGGAGAAACGTATATTTCGTTAAGTTAGATCACACTTAGGGAGGAAGGGAACGGGAATGTTAAATTTACCAGATCTCTCACTAGGAAATTTAAAACCGAAATGTAACTTGGCACGGGTAGATCTACAATTAGAGAGAACGTTTTACACGTTTACGAGTATATTAAATTTACCAGGATCCTCTTTGGAAATTTAAAATCAACACGATGCAACTTTGCACAGGTGGATCTACAATTGGACGCAATGCTTTGTGTAATTATCAGTATATTAAATTTTCTAAACTCTCCCCGAGAAATTTAAAAACAAACTCCCTTAGAAAACACAGGGTACACTAATAGCGGGAAATTTAAAATGAACACGGTTCAGTTGAACGCGTAGATCTACTTTCGGTAAGTATTGAAAACATTGGGCTCAATACTTCGTATTATTATTAGTATATTAAATTTTCTAAACTCTCCCCGAGAAATTTAAAAACAAACTCCCTTAGAAAACACAGGGTACACTAATAGCGGGAAATTTAAAATGAACACGGTTCAGTTGAACGCGTAGATCTACTTTCGGTAAGTATTGAAAACATTGGGCTCAATACTTCGTATTATTATTAGTACATTAAATTTTCTAAACTCTCCCCGAGAAATTTGAAAACAAACTCCCTTGAAAATCACAGGACTCCCTAATAATTCTCCCCGGGAAATTTAAAATGAACACGATGCAGTTGAACGCGTAGATAAACTTTCGGTAAATATTCGAAACGTTGTACCGAAAGTTTTATAAATTTATCATTAGATATATTAATGATAAATGAAGTAGATCGGGTAGCGAGAACTCGGGATCCCACGGAGCGACGATCGCCGCGTATTATCCTAGCGGTGTGAGCGGTGCGGCCGGTGAATCACGGATAATGAGCTCTCGAAATCCTGTTTCGCGGATATGAGGTCGAGGAGGACGTGCCTCCACTCGTCGCGATGAGCTCGGCTGCAAAGAGAGGGCTGATTATTCGAGCTTAATGGAGCGGAGGGGGTGGATCGCGGAGGGTTGGGACGCAGGAGGACGAGCGGGCGCGACGCAGATGGGGCGTTTAATAGCGGGCACGAAACGACGCCGGGACGTCGATCGATAAAAGTGGCCAGTTTATTTTCCAGGGGCAACGCGCCGGACCCCCCGTTCCCAAAACGAAAGAGCCGACCGGAGAAAAAATAGAGGAACCACACTCGACCTCTCCGTGGGCACCCACCGAAGAAATTGCTGCTCTTTTTTCGCTTGGTCGACTAATTTCGGGCCGTGGTTGGTTGCTCGAGCGTGCTTTGCCACCAACTGCCAAAAAGAACCTAAAAGGGGGCAGTTTCTCATAATTAGTTCCGATGAGCCATGGCGATTTCCTGTACGGCGTGTCTCACGAGTTTAGAACGGGGATTAGGGCGAGACGGTTCTTCCGGTTTCACGGAAGCTACGATGGTGGGTATCGAGATAGCCTTGAACCTCGCGAGAGTTGTTGTTGTACGGATACCGTGGAGAGTTCTGTCGTTTCTTTCGTGTTTCTTCGTAACATATCACGTGTGATTGGCTCTGGTTACCAAACGTCGTGTATCGACAGTTATTCGTTTAATTTTAAGTCGAACTGTCGATTGATTTTTGGACAGGTCGAAGAAGGTATTAACTCTTTGAGTCACGGGTGCTAAACGCGTAAAACGATACTAAATAACTGAAATTAGAGAATAGATTAAGTAGATATTTAATTGTGAGATGGAATATTAACAGTCTTTATTTTAATTTCCGAGTTGAAAAATATCCCACCATGCCGTGTACTTTCGTAACTCTATTTAAATATATATACAATAAAAAGACATGGTTCTACTATCCGACGATAGAGTATGCTCGTTGTTTATTTCAACGACCGGACCAAGCGGATTCCTCCTAAAGGCTATTCCATCGCTAGATGGACTCGACGCGAGCGTTAAGGGGTTAATAGCAAACTGTAGCCGGTCTCTCGAGTGGACAGTGGAGCGATATTGTCAAGGTTCGAAAGGCTGTGACACGTAAACGGGGTCGTGTCGGGCGCATGTTTATACAGACGTGGTTCTCAGTCCTGAATCTATACTCCCAATACTTCTGGCTGCGTTTGAAAATAAGAAACGCCGCCCTACATACCGTGGAGCTAAACCGGTACTCTTCGAGGTCCCCTTCGACAAGAAACACACTCGGCTCGCGCGGAAGGTGTTTTCTTTGAAAATACGACTCGATGGGATCCAAGACTCCGGTCGCGACGACATAAACGGGAGAACTCTCTCGGACGTAAACGTTCCGAAAGTTCCCGCTGAGAAAAGTAAGTCGCTACAAAGGACACCAGTACGCGCTCGAGCGTCCACCGAGCCGAGGAGCGTGCTTTCTCGCTGTTGAAACGCCGTTCCGGGATCGACCCGGGGTCCTTCGCTCGTTGCACCGACCGAAATTAAGAAAAAGCTGGCTTCTCGGCCTCTCCAGCCCCTTGGCCGACTACGTATCCGGGTCGTGCGCCCGGAAAGATCGTAGATGTCGCATAATGAAGCCGTTATACGAAGGACATCGAGCTCGAACTTGGTCCAGAGGCTGCCGGCGGAGGGCAACCACCCCTCCTGTCCCCGCGCATACGAATGAGAGTCCTCGTTTCCCGCCGATAAAAGGAGAGGAAAAGGGGAAATAAGAACGAGGAGCTCGGTCTCGCCCCCGATTCTTCTTTCCCTCTGTATCAGGCTCCATGAAAGTCAAAGTCGAGAGCTATCTTTCGGCGATCCTTTCGGGGTGGTTGGCCGATCTCTCGATAGAAATGATGCGCCATGTTTGTCGAGAATCGAGGTATTGTGATCGGTGATTCGACTTTTTTTTTTTTATTATTCATTTATGCGATTATTCGTCTTTGTTGTAGAATGTTCGCGGTATTGTGTATTCGTTTAACGCGAGGCGAAGTGAATCTAACCTCAAATTCTTCGCGAGTAACGGTAGATGGCGCTGCGATCGTTCTCCATCGATTCAATGAGATTACACTTCGATGTTTCGATCGAATTTTGTTAAGAGTCCGTTGCCTTAGTCGTGAAGTTAGGCTCGGGAAAATTTACCGAGGAAGGGAAGTAAGAAATATTTGAAGAAAATAAAAGCGTTTTGTACGATTGGTAATTTGTCGAGAGAGTGGAAATATTTAAAGTATTTTTGTGTTTGTTGCAGGTAAGGAACTGTAATAATGCCGATGCGTAGCCTGTTCGTAATGTGTGCTCAAGTTCGTTGCTGTCGCCACATGGTGAGTGGAAAATTGAATTTTACAGAAAACAGTTTAAACACTTAAGTGATATTTTGTAATTGATGGGGTACTTGCGGGGATAATGTATTCACTTTACCGTGTAATACGTGGAACTCGGTTCACGGTTGAACGTATACGTATTAATTGAACGTAAGAAGTACGTGAGAACATAAAGGAATTATTATATACGTTTTTCTACGATTTTGTAAAAAGTGTCGGTATTTGTATTCTTCGACAGATTCTAAAATTTGAACAGCAGTCGCCAAATTCCTGAAACGGAAAAGATATTCGTTACGAGAATTTCAAAGCGTGGTAAGTTCAGGTAACCGACTGTTTGCATTCACAGTTAACGGGTTCGTGTCAATGAATTTTCTAGTCCCCGTTTCCTCGCGGTATGTCTTCTGCTGTTCTTTATTCCTTGCAGCAGTTGTCGGCGGCCTTTGAACCGCCCGCGTAAGAATACTGAGAATTAATTAGCATTCCAGACGATAATACAGTGATTGCAGTTCTAACCGAATTAAGACGGAGTTTCGAGATTCTTCGACACACGTTGAATCACTTCTCCTTGACGTATAATTTTACAGGGCCTCCGGAACATCTTGAATTTGTTTTCATCGATCGTAAGACACGGTTAAGTGATTTTACAATCGGTGTTGCATTAATGATACCGTAATTACGTGGATTCGAAGTATACATAATCGCGCGAAGGGCACGGAAAATTTTAATTTATACACCGATAATTGCATAATTATCATTCTATACATTTTATCGAATTTTGCTGGTAATTACCATTTCAATGGCATTCTTATAAATTAAAATATAATTACTGTATGGTAATCGATGAGAGATTGATATTCAGTTCATATTCGAACTCGTTTGGTAAAAACATTTCTGTGATTACAGCGAGAAATCAAACAGTGAAATTGTCCTGTTAATGGACAAAAAAATGTTTTCTGTTTACTTGTTTCAATGTGCAAATACACTAGATAAATGTATATATAAATATGTAAGAACTGTTCTTTCTTGTATAAGGGAACAGTTGTAGAAAAGTGATCAATTGAATTTCGGCTCTTTTAAGTAAATACTAACCAATACTGACCAGTGCTGACCAGTACCCTTTTGGTTACCTGGACCCCCTACAGACTACCATAGATGCCGTTTGACCCCTTGATAATCGGTGCTAACCGCTGGTAGACGGTGGTGAGTACTAACAACCATTCCCTAATTTTTTTCTTTTTAATTTTTATGTTTGCTTCATTTATTCCACCTGTACTGTGACACATCTATATTTATTTTTCGATTTTAATTTGTACTTGTTCTCCCATGTTTATTTACTGTGTTACCGTTAATTCTTCAAACATCGATGGCAAACAAAATCTCCTTTAAGTATTTACCTACGTGAACGTTTCACTGAAAACGATACGCGTTCTAATGAACCCTTTCGCCGCTTACAATTAATCCGTACCTGTAAATACACACGCATACGTGTAAAGCCACGTTGTTATTGGCTGAATAATACGTATAATTATTTCAATACGATCAATTCAACGACATCGATCAATCCAGTAACGATCGTATCGTTCTCTCGCGTTTCTCCAAAAAGCATTACGTTAGAAATTAGCGAAACGAAGCTCACAAATCCCCGTAAATACATACTCTCGAAGCTCGTAACGTAGCATCGAATTGTCGCTCGGGGAGTAGTTCCAAGTGTCGAGTAATCGGTGATTCTCGGTAGAGAACGCTACTCAATTCGGACGGCATCATTACCTCCGCGAAGCATGTTCCGACCGATAAACAATTTGAGTAATCAAGATCTGTGACGAAGTATCCGTAGACAGCCACGCTGCCCGAATAAGGATCGGGGCTCGACAGAACTTTGGGAGGTCTGGCCGTGCGAGAACCGGCCTCGTCCTTGGCCAAATCGTCGTCGAGGTCACCTTTTCTGCTCTCTCCCTCTTCCTCGTTCGTTCAGTTCGCTCTCCTCTGGTGTATCGGGGTTTCGGACAAACCGGGTCCCTTTTCGTGGACCCAGCAGGCGACTTGAGCCGAACGAGAGTCGAACGGGTACCGACGATACATCACGCGATGCCCACAAATCCCATCCAGGGCACTAAACAGACCGAACGAGCAGCGGGACAACAACCGCAGCCGGGTAGGATGAGGATCGGACGGAATGACGCAGTAGGTTCTCCTGTGGCGGCCTTTGAACACCCAGCGAGACCGCGGGCCACTGTATCAAAAGGACCGTGAAAACGTCACCGCGGGACTAACTGATATTTATGAGTCACTTCTGCGCGACAAGCTTTCGGGCCGTCGTTGATCGGTTTGTTCAAATTTGGTCGTTGCGTCCGGGCTCAGCTGTTCGCGGACCACTCGTTCGGGGATATCGCCAACTATACGGAACAAGCTCCGGGCGAAAGATTCTAACTCGTCGGGGGAAGGGACGGGAACCAACGAAAAACTCGGTACCGTTTCTGACAATGATGGATCAATCCTCAAATTTTTACGTTCGCCTACGAGAAGAATGCCACCCGGGGACACGGTGATTCCTTCCGTGCGAGCAGAAGGTAACCAGCTCCTGGTCCGAGCGAGATTCCTTGTCCTTCTTCGTGAGTACTGGCTACTTTCGCGCGGAAAAAAATTACCACGGTGGTTATCTTCTCGCCCGTGTGCACGTAACACCGAGAAGTATTCCAGCTAATGGAGATGGTGTATCACCATGGGATTCGTCGAAGTGAGAACTATCCACGATGGACACGATCAGGGTCGATGTAAACGCGTGATTTTTTCCGTTGCTATCTGTCTTCGTTGTCTTCGGTTGTTATGAAATAGAACGGTAAGTGATGTTTCCTTAGGGTCGATGCGAACGAGCGATTGTTCGCTGCACGATGTTCTTCCTCTATCTTCCAGTTTAAAGTAACTGAAATTGGTTGCAAACGGTCGAAAACGGTTGGAACGATATTCCAAGCGTTGATAGGTCTAACAGTGGACCCAGTAGATAGAAAGTGTGCGTCTAAGTAAACTAGAATCGTTCTCTTAACTTCCATTTTGTTCTATTTCGTTTCAACATTGAATATACACGTTTTATATTCTTACACAAAGATGTACCGTGTATTATTAAATAACACCTTCATCGGTGCGTCCATACACCGGTAGCTCTCTGAACGCGTACATATGCATCCACAGTACCCAAAGGGTTAATCGTTGCACCGGTAGACGTCATTTTCGCTAGGCCGTTACCCAGTCGTTGATAAAGGTTCCGCTTTGAACCTACCGGTTGAGGTTTGAAAACTCAGCTGTCGGACAACGAACGGGATAACGAAGCCGGTATTATTCTCATCGTGGCTGAAATTTTCTCAGAACTCCCCTCGATACCAACCTCGGAGTCCATCAGCACGCGTTTCGGTATAGCTTTATCCACGGGACTCTACCAAATCAGGCCACAACCGTTGCGGCCCTAATAGGCAACAAGTGACCCCCAGCTCGAAACGAGACCGTTTAAAGCGTCCGCCACGCGATACTCTCGGTCCCGTGGCCAGTTAAAATGCCTATGGTCGTCGGCCTGAAATTCCGCCGAGAGTGAGCGAGCGAGAGAGAGAAAGAGAGAGAGAGAGAGAGAGAGAGAGAGAGAGAGAGAGAGAGAAAGAGAGAGAAAGGTAGAGAAAAAGCGAGAGAGACGTACGTATATACAGAACGGACCAACGGGGGTTCCAGCAGGACGCGTCGCTCGCAAATCAGAAATGCGCCGCGCGTCGTCCCGGTGTTCGTGCTCGGGCCCGGTTAGAAGATATCGGGCCGGCATCTGCTCTCGGAGTCCTGGTTCGGGACGGTGCTCGTGATCCTCGTGGACGCGGTAAAAATGCCCCGGTTCTCTCCTGTCCCGCGCCGTGACTCCTTATCCGACAGGTAAGACAACGGAGAGAGACGGAAACAGGCGTACGGGGTGGCGGGGTGGCACGGGACGCGGAGGGAGGGAGGGACAGAGGCGCTTGTGAAAGAAGAAAAGCGAACGAACGCGGTAGAGGACGAGGGAGAGGGAGAAAAAAGAGGACAGGCACCGAAGAAGTTCGTGTCTTCGCTTTGTAACGTCTAGTCCCTCGCTGGCGGAGAAAGACGGAGCGACTCTTTCGTTCTTCCCCCGGGGACAACAAATAGCTTGTCAGTTGAATCATAATAGAGACTCGGGGATCGCGAGATAATCTCACGCTGCGGAGTATCTAGCCGCGTGTTCACGAAGTCGGTCTCGTTTGGCGGATGGAACGGGAGTATCGAAGGTCGAGAGCGATTCGCGCCAACCGGCCTCGCTGTTTTCGGTACGGCTTACGGGGCTACCTGGCGATTAAGGGATATCGATGGAGGTGAGACGTGTACTTTTGGGTGTACGCTTTGGAGTAATGTCGTTGCGTGCAGAGATTCGTAAGAATTGCGATTCTGTGACTTTTTGGGGGAAGAGTCTACTCTCTGTATG
Source organism: Ptiloglossa arizonensis (assembly GCF_051014685.1). Taxonomy (NCBI): domain Eukaryota; kingdom Metazoa; phylum Arthropoda; class Insecta; order Hymenoptera; family Colletidae; genus Ptiloglossa; species Ptiloglossa arizonensis. Next base: position 14,875,057 of record NC_135055.1, read on the forward strand.
AGATCTTGTAATTGTAGTCTTTGGACGATACGATGAGGAGATATGTATAGAGTTAATGGTAGACTTTCTGGGGGGAAAAAGTCTACTCTCTGTATAAGATCAGCAACTGTAGTCTTTGGACGATACGATGAGGAGATATGTATGGGGTTAATGGTAGACTTTCTGGGGGAAAGAGTCTACCTTCTGTAGGAGATCTTGCAATTGTAGTCTTTGGACGATACGATGAGGAGATATGGGTAGAGTTGATGTTGCGTAGGGACGTGTACATTTTGGGTGTACACTTCGGTGCAATATTTTAATCACGATGTGCACAGGTTCGTATGAATTACGATTCTGTGACTTTCTAGGGGAAAGTGTTCGAGACACACGAGTAGACCTATCTTCCCTATGAGATCTTGTAATCGTAGTATTTGGACTTTGCGATGAAGAGATATAGATAGGGTTGCACAGGAACGTGTACGTTGCATAAGAACGTTTTGAAATATTTTAATTCTTACGTATCGAGGAATGTTTGTAAGTATTATGATCTAGAACGCGCGATTAAACCTACCCTTTTTACGAAATATTGCAATCGTAGTCTTCGAACGATGCGATGAGGAGATATGGCTAGAGTCGATGTTGCGTAAGAAGTTGTATGTTGCGTAAGTACGTTTCGATGTATTTTCATTTTTATGCATCGAGAATTGTTCGTGACTATTGTAATCGAAGAATTACAATTAGGTAACACTGAAGAAAAGTGTCCAGGACGTGAGGTTCAGTCGAACCTTCTTATGAGATTCTGGAATCGCAATCTTCGGACGATGTGACGAAGAGTACGCTATTCGATTAGTGGATCGAATAACAGACCGGATAATTATCACTGCTTTACATAAATTTGAAATATAGTACGAAACGAATTCGTAGTTAGCTTCTGCGATTACTCAACTTCAGAACAAAATTTTCTATCCTCACAAATTTTTTGATAATATATCTCTTTCAGCAGTGGTATCACAGCTGTCGCTAATTTTTTAATAATATATCTCTTTCAGCATTGGTACCATAGCTGTAGCTCAAAACGATGTTCTTGAACGAGCATTCACTTTTCCAAGAAATATTAAAATTCAAGGAAACTTTTATTCATCTTTTATCACGAAATCAATCACATAAATCGTATCGGTATAAAAAATTGAATTCTTTCAAAAATTACGAACCATCCATTCTGAAAAGTTTACATCGAAACCTCGTCGAAGGATCGATCGTTTTGCAAATATTTTCAAATACCCTTTCGAGCGTCGTCGTGTTTCCTTTGCAAACAATTAGAAGATAAACACTTGGATCGATATATTGCAACACGGAACGTTATCGCGGGGCTATCATAAATTCCTCAAGGCGGTGGTTGAACGTCGACGAACAATCGAGAAAGAAAGCCAAGATACTGCATGATCGCGCATCGAAATCTCCGGCCACGACTCAGCGAGCTAAGAGCCGAACTCCGGAGCATTACTGCGGACAATCGTAGCGAATATTGAACCCCACCGGGACTACTGTTAACCGGGGAAAGATCGAATCGCTCGGTACAAAGCCCAAACCCTATTAAACAGACACCACAGTTTAAATCACATTGCGATCGAGAACCTACGGGGGGAGTTCGCGTCCGATCTAGTGACGGCTGTTGCTACGTACAAGAGTCAAGTCGTGACTCGAACCCGCGGTTAAATGGCACGGTGCTCTCCTACGCTCGGTGACGCGGTTTTCCCGACCAATGGAACAAGAAATTCGATCCGTTGGTCGTTCTCGAAGCGTTTCGGTCGCCGTACGGTCCGCGAAAGAGCAAACTTCGGTAACAGTCGAAACGCTCCTTTTTAATATCGGCCGGTTTCGCGCGGCGAGCGATTTTGCGCGTTCCAATTTTCACCGGTGAGTTTATTAATATTGACATTGAAACAAAGACCGAAAAGGAAATACGTACACCCCGAGTCGTGGATCGCTGCGAGTTTGATTAAATATAAAATCGAATGGGAAACTGAAATGTTCTTCCCAATGATACCGAATATGCGGCTATAGTGACGGCTCGATGTGTTTCAATTTTCCGTCGAGGGTTTATCACGCTCGATGTGGAAATGACGATTGGCAAATGAATATGTATATCTATTATTTATACGGGAAATTCCACGTTACGAGCGTTTCATCGAATTAAGACGAAAAACATTGATTTTCTTTTTTGTTTTTTTTCGTGCCACCGAAACGCGTTTCGCCGTACGACCGGGACGCACGTTTCAATTTCAGAGATAAATATCGATAACTTCGTTGTCTTTAGTCGGGTACAGATACAAATTTTCCATGCCGTTTTACGGTTAACTAGCTTCGAAGTTTGTCTCGTTCAATTCTCTATCGAACCTTCGTTAACCTCGGTGCATTCGTTCGATTATGCACTCGAAGTATTAAGATAAAAAACATCCCGAACGTACAAAACTTGTGTTTTCAATTTTATAAGACACTAAAGGAACTAAGAAAATACACAAATATCCAATAGCCTCTGCTGCAATCATTTTATTTGTATGAAAACGATGTATTCCAATGGGTCGAGAAAGACCCGAGAAATCGGAGCGAAATCTCCGTTAAATACGGTCGGTGTTAGAAAATCGGACGGTGGAACTTTTTCGAAAGATAAGTCGAGCGAGACAGCAGCTAGGAATGAAAATATGGCGCGGAAACCGAGTCTCGAATATCGTTCCCGGGCGAATAAAATCGAGTCGGAACGAGGCTCGCGAATGGTAGGCATACCGAACAAAGTACAGTGCGCAAGCTAATGACGACCGAGTCTCGACGATCGTACGAGATAATCTCTCGTGGGATAATCTTACCGTGGGGTTCACGGAGTACGGCCGATCGCAGCCGGACCGAGGCAAAACGAACCCGGGGTTATGAAGGCTCTGACGCTGCAGGAAGTCTAGGCCTGATTGCTGTCGTGACCGATCGGCAGGGTCCACGAACTTCCTGCTCCCGTGGCTCGAATTTTTTGGAAGGGTTTTCTCATTCACGATTGCGTGATCCTTTTTCCGTTCCCGTTACCGCTCTGGAGAACTCGAGGTCGATGTTCGAACTGCATTGACCCTGCACATCCAAAGGATTTTCAATCGGCGAATTAACTATGCAGGATACTTTCCAAGTAGATTACTATAGGAAAAACGAATGCTAGATATTGCTTGGTATTGTAGAAAATGATCACGTACGCAACAAAGAGAAGCCAAGTTTACTTTCTGTCTACTGAAATTGCATTGACTTTGCATATTCAGAGAACTTTTTAATTGACGAGTTAACTATGCAGGATAGTTTCCAAGTAGATTACTATAGTAAAAACGAATGCTAGATATTGCTTGGTATTGTAGAATATGATCACGTATGCAACAAAGAGAAGCCAAGTTTATTTTCTGTCTACTGAAATTGCATTGACTTTGCATATTCAGAGAACTATTTAATTGACGAGTTAACTATGCAGGATAGAGTTCAAGTAGAGTACCGAAAATGAATGCTTGGTATTATAAAAAATGATCAGGTATATAACGAAGAGAAGCCAAGTTTATTTTCTGCCTGCTGAAACTGTATTGACCTTCTATATTCGGAGAACTTTTTAATTAACGAATTAACTATGCAGGATATAATTCAAGCAGAGGACCGAAAATGAATGCTTGGTATTATAAAAAATGATCAGGTATATAACAAAGAAAAGCCAAGTTTAATTTTTTCTCTGCTGAAACTGCATTGACCTTCTATATTCAGAGAACTTTTTAATTGACGAGTTAACTGTGCAGGATGGTTTCCAAGTAGATTACTATAGTAACAATGAATGCTAGATATTGCTTGGTATTGTAGAAAATGATCACGTATGCAACAAAGAGAAGCCAAGTTTAATTTTCTCTCTGCTGAAACTGCATCGACCTTCTATATTCAGAGAACTTTTTAATTGACGAATTAACTATGCAGGATATAGTTGAAGTAGAGGTCCGAAAATGAATGCTTGATATTATAAAAAATGATCAGGTATATAACGAAGAGAAGCCAAGTTTATTTTCTGCCTGCTGAAATTGCATTGACCTTCTATATTCAGAGAACTTTTTAATTGACGAGTTAACTATGCAGGATAGTTTTCAAGTAGATTGCTATAATAAAAACGAATGCTAGATATTGCTTGGTATTGTAGAAAATGATCACGTATGCAACAAAGAGAAGCCAAGTTTATTTTCTCTCTGCTGAAACTGCATTGGCCCTGCATATTCAGAGAACTTTTTAATTAACGAATTAACTATGCAGGATAGAGTCCAAGTAGATTACCGAAAATGAGTGCTAGACATTGCTCGGTATTATAAAAAATGATCACGTGTGTAACAATGAGAAGCCAAGTTTATTTTTTCTCCGTTGAAACTGCATCGACCCTGCATATTCAAAGAACTTTTTAATTAACGAGTTAACTATGCAGGATAGAGTCCAAGTAGATTACCGGAAATTAGTGGTAGATTTTTTTTACGATCCAAGAATAATTTAATCTCCATTGTTTCGTATATTTTTGACTCGGTCTTCTTTCGCATTCCATTCTCTTTGTTCCCGCTATATAATTTTATAATATTCCCACTCACGTGCGCCAGCATGAATCGTATAAATCTCAATAATTAAACAAATCCGTACCGTGTCATGGTGTTGCCCGAAGTATGACAATTTATTCGTTAACGTTACTCTTTCACCCCAAAATTTCCAACAGTATACTTACAACGACTAATTAAGAAACATCCTAGTATTTTGATTATTCGATTAAATTCGTTAACGGACTCGAAACCGAGCGCATCTAGGAACATTTCACGAGTGCAGAATATTTCTGATGTGCACAGATTCAACGAATTGGACCGTAAAAAATTGCACTTTAACTGCATCGATAGTAAACACTTTTGGAATCTTTTCTCTGTCTCTCGTGTCGAACTCGACAATTGTTGAAACAGTTATAACTTGGAGAGGCTTAGCATCGTCGTCGAGAGATTCCTCGCTTTAAAGAGTAAAATACGTCGTGGGAGGAACAGTTTAGTCCTTTTGCTCCTGGTTCACCCGCAGTGGCTGTCCACGATTTATCGGGCCTCGCGAGGAACGTCTACCAAGGAGATTGCAATAACTTTCGCATTATTACACGGACCTGGCAACGATCCCATTGCCGGACGAGAACGCTAACTTTTCGAGATAGGGTCGAGTAACTTGGATTCGTGATCTCCCGATGATGTCCATTTTGAAGGACATTTGAATCCTTGACGATCGAAACGAAACTCACGGAAAGTCCTCCGGTGTGAACGAACAAGTTATTCGAAGAATTCGATGAAAAAGTAGTAGTAAACATTGACAAAAAAAAAAATGACTCGAATGTACGTTAAACAAGAAACGAGTGTAATTTGTAACGAGGCTAGGTATCTCCTTGATGTTCAAGCTCATTACTATTGCCATTTATTTGTCATTAGTAGAACTGGTTTTAAATCGAGAACCATTAAGTACAATATATGTATATATATAAAACATTTAATGGACTGTAATTTCCTTAATGCGTTGGATAATTCCACTTGGAATTAATTAGAGCTGAATTCGTGGGGCTACCAGTTTTGAGCAACGCTTCTTTAAGAATTTATGTAATAAACGGTATTATTTTGTAGCACATTGGGAACAAAAGGAGCTATTTCGAAGAAACAGAGTGAATCGTATTTTCTATATCATTGCACCGTAGAGACTCGGGGCAGACGTGCTCTCGATGAATTATAGCCTGTTCGTAAATATTATTAACCGATAGAAGCAACAATGGGTCAATCGTTACGATTCGATAGCGACGCATCGATTTCGAATAATTCTCCTTCCGATAGTGACAGTCACGTTTATTATGGTTCCACGACAGAGAGGGAGCAGTCATGAATTAACAAGAATCATTCGCGATCGATTGGTAATTACGTAGTTCGCTTTGAAGCGCGTTCGTTGCGATCCAGTCGAAATTTGAAACTCCTCCTCCTTCGTCCGGTAAATTGTTCCTTGGATTAATGCAAATTTAGATCGGGACGAAAGAGACGAGTGATGCACGATCGAACGATAGACGAATAAATTAAACATTCAGATCGTTTCCCACCGATCGACTTATCGACCGATTGTCAGCGTACTCGAACCGAGAATGCGGTGCGTAATCGATTCATGATGTGCAATTAAATCTTATTTATTATTCACAATATAACTAACCGTATTCCCTACTTGCGCGGCAGTTAAATACTTCATTTTCAATTTAAGTTCCATTAAACTCATCGAGCGCTGTCTCTGCGAGTGTTCACGGACTGGTACACAAGCGCGGGAAACAATAATTATAATGGAAATTCAACATTAATAAATTACAAATATTTTTACATAATACAACATTCCCGTTATTCGCGATTAAACCCTGTTCCCTCTTCGATTCTAAATAAAATTACCCAATCATTATCGATTCATACTACCTTTATTCAAACGGTAATCAAATTTACTTTTCCACTTCAAACTTTCATCCAGCGTTACATCCACAACAAAAAAATACTACAAACTCGTACTTCTCTCTCAAAAAAAAAAATCCATTACAACGGATTGTTCCAAACATTCGTTTCGAACATTATCAACGATACAAACATTCTTCTATTAATCGTGTTCCGACTCCATCCCCTAGAATCATCTACCTATACTTCGATTATTCTCCTATTGTAAAAAGGTTTCGTTTCCCCCCAGTATCCAGAATTCTTCGACCCTTAATTTTTCCGGAACAGCTTTCACCGAGACGCGATGCTAAAATCACAATTTCGATACGAAACGTGCCACGATCCGATTACACGCGTAGGGAACCGAGTCGTTCACAGTCACTTGGAGTAGTCCATTCCGGGTTCCCGTTTCTCGTGTTAGCAGCCGTCCCCGTAACGTTCCACTCGCAACGCGCGATCTTGCATACCCGCGAGTAGAACGTTCTCTCGGTTACGATAAATTCGAATTTATCGCGGCGGCACTCGAAGAAGTACGAGCAGTTCCGCCCTCGAGTTCCCGAAAGAGCCACCGATTCGAATGGCGGGTAGCAGCCGAGGGGGGCTGCCCGCTGATATTTCTCGTCGGTAATGACGTCACAAAGCGGCCAGGCCAAAATTCGATTATCATATCTGGCGCGTGCATCGGCCGCGGGGTTAAGTTCGAGTCTCCGTACACGGGGTTGCGTTCCTCCGCGGCGACGTATCGTCGTTGGATCTAAATCGAAATGGCCTCGCAGCACGCCCTCGCGACAAATGTCTGACGAGGATCGGGAACGTGAGCTGGTTAATTTACGAGTACGCATTTTTCTTCCTCCGCGGTGGCGCGCGGGGACCCTCGCACGGGATCCCTTCCTCGTTTCTTTCGACCGAGGATATCGTAACTTCCATTTTGAGAACCACCTCGAATCCGCGAATCGGCGAACCACCAGCCAGGGTTATCGGTAACGAATCGTCCTCGAGAATGGAAATATCCGATTCGTGGATGTTGACAACCGCGACGTGTCCGGATTCCACGAGGATATCGCGAACCATCGAATCGAGTCCAGGAACAGTTCGAAAGTTAGTCATTTTGGAATTATTCCAAATAAAGGAAAGGTTATTCGAATCAATTGGGTTGTTCGAATTAATTATCGGAATAAAGGTTATTCGATTAATTGGGCGATGTTAAGAGTGGATAAAATAATATCGTCGTAATTTTGTATTCTTGATTACTTGTATCTACGTCTAATCAGAATATCGAGACGAATCACATTTAACGAGAGTTTGTTCCACTATTGGGGTCACCGATGATATCGAATATTATCGTTTAGTGTACACGTGCTCTCAGTGTAAGAAATATATCCATGTATTCTCGTTCACGGTATCTTATCGTCACGATGGATTGATGGTAACTGGTAACCGAAAGATAATAGCGTAGCAAGACAATGGATTATGACATTGTATCAAGCGCCATCGTGTAAGTACGATTATACACAAACGGGAAAGTAAATAGTCCGTAGCGAGATCCATTCAATCACGACACGGTTAAACGCTTGTGTACCCGGAGAGTGTTCAAAGTTCATTTCCTTGAAAACGGAAAGCCTCGATAACGACTTCGAACGAACAAGCTTCTATATTTTCAACTTACTTTTTCGTGTAAAATCACCTTGTTTTGGATCATATCACCAATACCGGGACACTTTGTAAAGCTATACGTACGTAAAAGTACTGTACGGTACATAAAAGTGCGTATCGTTCTTTACTTTATTCTTTATTTTCACCCTTAAGTTTACTCTTCTTTGTAGCTACCTCTACGACTCGTACCTTTATTACCCTTTTCTACAGCTACTTCTACGTTTCGTGGCTTTGTCACCCTCTTCTATAACTACTTCTACGTCTCGTGACTCTGTTACCCTTCTCTACAGCTAAATAAACAGAAGTCTACGTCTCGTGACTGTTATTCTTCTCAACAGCTGCTTCTACATCTTGGATCCCATCCCCACCACTCTCCTCGCTACTCTCGGGCCACGCCCTCAAGGTTTCCCTTCTCCATAGCCGTTTCTACGTCTCGTGGCTCGCGTCATCCCCACCACGGTCAGGCCACGCCTTCGTGGACCTCTCTCGAGCGATCGAGCTATACTTGACCATCGACTCGGTCGAAGGAAAACGTTCGAATCTTTCGCGCAGATTTTTTTCACGTTTTCGATCAGAGTACTCGCGTTTCTCGCGTACCGGAGGCCTCGTGCGGAATATTTGAATAAATTGCAGCACTCCAAAGGACTCCGCTACGCGAATCCGCGCGTACTCCGGCACGCCGGTAGATATGTATTCCATTCACTTCCAGTCAAAGTGAAATGTATTGCACGAGCATGTCCTAAGTTCTCGGACTGTGTCGTCGGGTAATCGTGATCTATTCGTTCCCGTTTCACATCGCCGACCCGCGAACGTTATATTCCTATATCCACGTGTCGGTATTTACATAAATCATGGTCGCGGGACGGGAGTTTTCCAGCGGTGCCGTTGGAAAATACGCGTTGATCTCTTTCACGGTAAGTGCGGCAATATTTCGTCGGTGAAACGTCACGGTGTTAAACGTATAAAAGGAATATTTTCAACGCTCGATGGAAATATTCAACCACGGAGACAGTTTCGCTTTGCCTCTGCTTTAACCCCTTCTCGAAGCTGGTTATTTGTTTAATCGACCACGAGATGGGTTTTACGTGGTGGATGCATAGATTTCAACGAGCGGACTCGAATCGAGGTAACGGCTGGTTATTTCGAAGAGCTCTTGCGGTGGTATTGTAAATAGAAGCCATCAAAACCACAAAATAGTACAACTCGAAGAGAAAATCAAGCTTTGGGGTGTTGATTTTTGAAATGTTTTCCACGTAGGAGATCACGTCCGATTTTCTGCCGTCGAGTGACCATTTTTAGAAGTAATTATTTTTTAGAACACGTAAAGAAATCATTTCGAAGGTGGAGAATAATTATTTGGACGCCTCTGTTTTCCTTTTCTTCAGATTGTCATTATTTACATTAGCTTTGAAAGGGATGGTCGTTTCGTTGTAGTTTACATTCGATTTGTCACTATCGAGTGATCATTTTCGAAAGTAATTATTTTTCCGAAAAAATGAACACGTAGAGAAATAATTCATTCTCGATTAAAGGTAGAAAATAATTATTTGGACTCTCCTGTTTTCTTTTTCTTCAGAATATCATTCACATACGCTTCGCTCGTTTCGTTGTTCGCGTCACGATTTGCCAGTATCGAGCGATCATTTTCGAAAGTAATTATTTTTCCGAAAAAATGTACACGCAGAGAAATAATTCCCCGGAGATTAAAGGTAGAAAATAATTATTCGGAAGCCTCTGTTTTTTCCTTTTCTTCGGATTGTCGTTTACATACGCTCCGAAAGGGACGTTCGTTTGGTGTTTCCCGAACCGTTGATTATTTCCGTTCCGATACAAAGCTCGCAATGCCACAAAGATTTTGTTAATTAAAAACGTGAAATGTAGCGCACGTCTCTGGATTCCGATATCAAATTGATCGTTTCGACGAACCGGGTAGATAAAGTCGACGGTCAAAAGAAGCGCTCGTTCTGCAAAATTGTGTCAACGAATTTTATCCCGCGTGGCGAATTAATGAGCCGGATTTCATCGAACGAGAAGTTTGCCAGCATCATCCACTGTGCGACAATGGCGGCCGTTCCCGGAGAAACGAATCGCTTGCTAGCGACGATACAGTCGCGGGGCCGAACAATCGAAAAACTGGCACAAAACGCGCGTCGTCGAATCCTTCCTTCTTCTGTCTGCTCGTAATTAAGCCGCGCGTCGTTGGACGAGCGAAATTATTCCTCGACGTAACAGAGATTTAATGTGGAACGGAGCTTGAAAGGTTTTGGGACGCGATTGTCCCAGGTGAAACGAGGCGAATGATTCGACTCCGGCAATCGGTGAAAGATGCAACTGTCCCCCGACTTTCCTGTTCTTTGTACCCTGGATAGAAACCGGGAACCTTTGGAATTAACCCTCAACCAACCGCGCGATATTTAACCACGCAATCCAGAGCTGTCGCGATCCGAAAGATTATGTAAAAAGTGCGTAACGTGTAAGAAATACTGGATCGACGATACTTATCTCTTTTGTCGTGTGCATCCTGGTGTTTTTCAATATCTTCTGAGGGATATTTCAAAGTTTTCGGCGAAACATCAGGATGGTGAAAGTGTATAATATTTAACGTATTAATATTGAAGTTGTACCAATGATATTTATCTCTTTAATTTCATAGTGAACTTTCATTACCTTCATTACTATCTGTCCAAGAAAAAAGAAATGATATTTTTTTTATCAAATCGTTCAAAGTTGATCTATTATGCTTTACCTTCTATGGAATAGAATTTAAATTATTCGAGAGCAGTGACTTAGATGACAGTCGCTACAAGAACGAAGAAATAAACATTGCAATACTCTTCGCATGTACGCCTCGTGATCGCACGGAATCGTTCTTCTCTCCAACAATAATGATTTACAATCGTAGGAAATTCTTGGGTCGAATGATCGTTGTCCCCGACATTCATTGTTGTCCTCTTGTATTGCTATGGGCGTTAAACGCGTTGCCCTTTGGCAAAACGCGCGCGCGTTCGCCAGAGGAATTTCGTCGATCGTTTCGGCTCGCAAACTCGCGTTCAATGATTAGTCAAGGGCGAGGGCAGCGTTTGAAAGCTATGGTCCGTGGGAGAATTCGGAGAGAAAATCTGTCGGTGTTTGTTCGATCCACAAAAACGAGCGCAATGCGGGAGAAACGCGACCATCGAGGCGGGGAAAGCGATTTTTGAGCGGAGCGCGGGGAAGTTTCGCGAATCCGTGGAATACACGCGATAGCGCGAATAACTTTTCGGCGACAGCGGAACGAGCGGAAATATTGATCCCGCGCGCGAAAATTCCGAATTGAAAATTACCGTGTTGATTCGCGAACCACGTTGAAAGCTGATTTCTGTCGAGCTTTTCGACCGTCGATGCCCTTTGTAAAACTTGGTTATTCCATTTGTCGACTGTTTTTCGCCTACGTAAATATTATTTACCAGTTTCGCGTCAAAAAGCGGGTTATTTTATTCGCGGTAACCTCACGATGGAATGAAAACGTAGAATAAAGAAATTACAAATTTTAGAGCGGAAGGGGAATAAAAATTTGAAGGTAAAAATAAAAATTTCACTCTCTGTATAATACCACTCCTTTAATTCGTGCTATCGTTAATTACACTCCCGAGCATTCACGAGGTCGCAAATACAGTAGATTGCAAATATCCGTAACACAATAGTTCACAATAAAAAGATACACTCAAATTGATCATTAATTTATAGATTACGCATTTTAAATAATCTCACAGTTTGGCTATTCCTCTGCCTTAAAGTAATCAAGGTGCAACAACTATCGTTTGTTACACCATCGCGCGAAATTCACCCTTCTTAAGAAAAAAATTCCACTGAACCCCTTCGCCTAGAACATCGTGAGAGACTCGTAGCAAAGAAATCGAACCAAACGCAAAAACCACGGATGAATCTTGTCCAAAATAATTAAAAATACTATAAAGAATCTTTTCTATAACGAAAGAAATGAAAAAGAAAATTGCTCGTTCAGGAGGACAGTGACAGTTGCGATCGATCTTGTTCTTGATTGTAACGCGCGTTATCGAAACTTAAGTCGTCGGGCAAGGGGTTAACGAGGGAAGCTACGTAGAAGAAAAGGAGAAAAAAAAGATCCAAACATCCTTCACGGTAGAAGAAGAACCGTCTTCCAAAATTGCTTCGATTCATCCCTTGGTCCTGGACGCGAGCAAGACGTCCAGGGGGTGGGGGACGCGAAGCGCCAGCCGGACAAAAAAGCTCGAACGCCTTCCGAGATTCGACTCAATTAAGCAAGCCCCCGGCCGTTGACAAAGTACGACATCATTGTTCCTTTATGGGCGGCCCTAAATAAGCGAGTCTGCCAGCATATTGAGCAGCGAGCCGACGGAAGGATGAAGACAGCCGCGGTAAAAACGGGCCCCGAGTCGCGATTCCGTGATTCGACCGGGCGGGAAAAAGGAAGGGCAGGAAGAGGGACCGCGATCGACGAGGAGGGACGAGTGGTGACTGTCGCGATCGACAAAGAAGAGGAGGAAGAAAGCACGAAAGAAAGAACACGAGGGGGGAACATCTTGTCAGTCACTCAGCGGCAGCGTCAGAGTTTGCTCGACGACGTGGGTACTCGGCGGTTGCGAACTTCTCCTCGAGTGCTTCCCCCCCCACTCCGTTTCTTTTTTTCTCCCCACCTTCCTTTTATCGACCCCGGAAATTCCAACCAGGGTGGGGAGGGGATTCCATTGGATACCGCCACGGGCGCGAGTTACAAATGTACCGAGGGGCGCGAAAAGTTACAACGATTGTCTCTCGGCGATTCGTTTCCAACGAGTTGCTCCCGGGGCGTGCGCGATTTTCGAGAGTTGTACAGGGTGTTTGCGCAAATGGATCGCGACGTATCACGCTCGGGGAGTGGGACAAAATTTGGAATCTGGGATCGACTTGTTTTAGAGTCTTTAGGTGTCTTGTGCACTTGCAAAATTGCACTTTCTTTTTTTTGGTGGATTTTTGTGTTTGTTTTGTAATGTACCAGGTGGTTTCGATTCTCGAGTGTTGTATAGGGTGTTTGCGCAAGTGAGTCGTGACGTATCACACTTGGGGAGAGGGAAAAAATCTTGAATCTGGGATCGTCTTGTTTCGAATGCTCCAGATGTCTTGTGCACTTGCAAAATTGCACTTTCTTTTTTGGTGGATTTCTGTGTTTGTTTTGTAATGTACGAGGTGGTTTAAATGTAAGTAGTTTCGATTCTCGAGAGTTGTACAAGGTATTTGCGTAAACTAGTCGCGACGTATCACGTTTGGGGAGTGGGAAAAGAATCTTGAATCAGGATCATCTTGTTACGAATGCTCCAGGTGTCTTGTGCACTTGCAAAATTGCACTTTCTTTTTTTGGTAAATTTCTGTATTTGTTTCGACGACCATCTTTATGAACTCGAAATACGTTTCTTTTTATACGGAAAATAATATTGCTCGTAATAGAAATTAATGTACAATTATAGTAGAAATATAATATACAAAAGGATAAATCAATGTGAATGGTGGTTACGCGATGCAGAGCTATGAAATGCGATAAATATCACAGATGCGGAGTAACGAAGGGTCTCTGTTTCGATCGAACGAAATTACTGCCACGTTCGCAGCATTACGAAACGCATAACAGTACCGTAGAAATAACATAGTTGCGTGAAATGACATAGTCCTGTCTAACAAACAATCTTCAGCGTACGTACTGTACCCCGATAATTGAATATTGATCGGTGTTACCGACATTAGTATTCCTGGAGATCGCGTATCGTGTCCACGTTGATGGAATTGCATAAACTACCTATGCTTTGATCGAACTGCTACAGCGATCGAATGATTAAGTCATAGTTCTTGCAACACATTGTTACATTAGGTTCATTACTCTGTATCGGAATAATTAGATATCGGATCACGTTTCTGCATAATTTTCAAGCACGTATCGTACGAGCTGACATTTTAAAATTCTGCGTCGAATTTCGAAGAAAATAAATTTAAGGTCACCTTCTCTTGCAAACAGATACGGTCGATATTATTCTTAAACATTTTACAATTATAGCGTTTCAATATTTCTATAAACTAGTCGATAGAAACATCTTTAAATAAAAAAACGGTAAAAAATGTTATCAGGCAGAGTTTCGATTATTGTTGTGAAATGATACAGAGTCGAAAACATAGCCGCGGTCCAAAAAACCAACATTTTCGCTCGGATGGGCGTAGAATGGTTAAGAGGCAATCTAAATTTATGCTCCGTACATTTTTTTTGCTCCACGAAGAGCTCGTAGATTTTGAAAAAAGAGCTCTCTATTTTTATGTACGTTCTACTCTCACAGTGGGCGCATATTATTATTCTTGGCACGGAAACAACGCTTCGAGGGCAAAACAAGCTCCATCGTTGGAAATTCGCGAGATCGACGAGCACCAGGAGGCGAGCGAAACGCCGACGGGACGTGTGAAAACGAAGATTTACGACTTTATTTTTACACGGAAGGGGTGGGACAGAGACGAACGCGGAAAAGTCGCGAAAGACTTTACGAATCGACGGTTCGAGTTTCCGACCGAACTGAACGGGAAAGCTCCTTTTCTGCGGCCCGTGTCCTCGGTGTAGACCTTTTCTCTGGTTTCACCGCGACGCCTTCGCGATCCCGTCAACAAACTTTATCCCTGCAGCGAGGGGACCTCTTTCGCTTCTTCCTTTGTACAAATTTTCAACCTTATTCTCTCGTAATTTTAGTATCGTTGTATCTCTTGATTAGTCGCGTCACGATTCTCTCGTACCAAAAATGACAATCTTGATAACGTCAAGTCTGGTTCGAGGCTACTGCTTCGAGTGCTAAAATAATTGTGTATCATCGAGTCTTATATAAATGATACACTTTACGAATGAATTCGTTTCTATAAGAAATATTTTTCACAGTAGACAAAAGAAGATGTACAGCTGCCTTAGCAACTGACTTCAATTTTCCAAGGCACGAGCGGTCAGTTGCTCGTACGAGAACCGGTGGTTACCGGAGCAAACGAAAGAGAATCAACATATTTGATAATTGTTTGACAGTTCACGGACATTCGTATATCAAGACCTTAAACCAGCTTTGACTAAGCTTCAAACTGAAGATCCCTCGGCGAATTTGATGTCTGCGTTTGACTTCTACTTGATGAATTTAACGCTAAGTTTACACATAAAACGAACTATATATATATATCTAGTAACCTAGTATCGAGGGCACGAACAGCAGGATGCCCTCTCGACATCTTCGGAGTTCTCTGTTATCTGGTCAGACGCTTCATCCACTTCCTCGCTATCCTGCTAGTCTACCAGACTTGCCTTTTCCTGTGATCTATTCGTTAGATATAACACCTAATCGTGTTGCATTATCATTGGGGGCAAGGGTGAATACAAGCTTAAAATTAATTTTACGACAAACCCTCTTCGTTCGATATCTTCGTTTAAATAAATACGCAGCTCGAGCAACGCAAACAGGTAAAATTATTCTACAAAAAATTGTAACATATATCATCTTTCGGTAATACACCCAACTAAAGACCCATACAAATCACAGAAATAATTATAGCGAACCACTGAACAAAATATTTGATAAAAAATCTATTTCGGATATTAATACACCTAGTTGAATAATCTTTTAATATTTATAATTTACACAGTACGTGTAAAAGTTACATTTTCCGTAAAAATTTTCACGTTTGTAAAAATATATTCACTAGGTCTCGTGCATCGAAAAGAAAGAATTTCCCAAACACAGTAATCCGTCGAACCATAATTACCATCGATCGTGAACCGTCGAAAGTCCAATTTAATTTCTGTCATCGGCCAAGCATACGCAAGACCGTGTTTTTCTTTACGGTTGAAAAACAATACGACACACACCTTCGCCAAAAAAAAAAAAAAAATAAAAGTTCCTCGATCGCAAAAGTCCATAATTATCCCACTCTCCGTGAAGTTCGGTACATCCTAACGAGCCTGTTTTATATACAATAATTCTCTCTCTCTTTTTCTCTCTCTCTCTCTCTACCCTCGCCTTGTGCAATAATTGCAGCATGAAGAAACCCACGGGAGTTAGGTTCCCTCCGGCGCGATACGTGAAAGGAATACGTAGCACGGGAAACGGCTCCATCCTCACGGTTCGCTGTAGCTCGTCCATCGTCGGAGCTCTCGTAGACGTATCAATCCGCGCGGAAATTCCGAGCTCCAGTCGAAATTGTTTCCTCGACGGACGCTTTATCCTCTTAATCCAATTAAAAAGCGTACGTCCGTGGCGCGAGAAATCGCGTCGAGACAACGTCGTTTGAAAACAGAGGACCCCGATTTCCCGAACACCGGTCGCTCGGCCGTCTTTCCGTTTCTACGGATTCTTCGATTCACGATCCGAGTAATTACTGCGCCTGGAAACGTACGGGCCGCATAAATCGACCGGAATCGAATTGGATCCCAGGTAACGTGTAACCGTCGGCTCCTTTACATCGCGTTCCTCGCCCGGGATCGATCGCGGCGAGTGCAAACTGCACCGAGGTTGCACCGCGCGGTAAAAAGGTGAAATCGATCGACGCGTCGGTGCTCGGCTCGAGGTGAATCGTACGCTGTTGATTCACGTTTCTACGTTCGTTTCCACGGCTCCGAAGGAATGCGAGCTGCGCCCGGTTTCCTGCGGATTTGATTGCTCGTTCCGCCCGGGAATTTCTACAGAGAGGAGCTCTCCCTCGAATTGATTCGTAATTGCTCGACGTCTGCCCGACGTCTGGCACCGTCTTCGCGATTCCTCGAACTTACACTTTTCTCGCGTATCTTCGACAGTCGATGGTCGTCGATCTCGAAGCGTACGGTTACCTTGCTACAAATCTGATCGTTTTCGGCGAGTTAAACGAATCTCGAAGAAGCCATCGTGCGACCGTAATCGTTTTCGAGAAACCATTTTTCTGAGATCTTGTACGGTAAAGAGGGATGGAAAACACTCTGGTATAAATTTCATCGTTTTTGGCGAGCTACTTGTTGGAGATGTTACACTAAGATGAGAAATGGTAGACAGGGAATTTTTTGAGATACTTCTCGTTTAATCGCTGTAATTTGAGGATCTCTTTTAGATGTTGGAACAGTACTTACTCAATTTGTGAAGATTCTTCAATGTTTCTACTAATATGACTGTACAAAAGAAACGTATCATTTCATTTTTACTCTACTTACGCAATTCTACTCGTACTTGTGTCTCCGTTCGTGTGTTTATTATATATTCACACATTTACGTATAAAATGAAGTTTCATTTTCCTCAATTTTTCTCTCCGCAAACGAAAGAAAAATTAGCGCTCTGTACCGCCTCTGGTGCGACTTGTTAATAATTTTACCGCCGTACGGATACTCAAATTTACAAATACCTATCGAGTGGAAATCCCCCATGGAATTAACCACGGAAACTCGTAATCAGTTTCGATTTCCAGGTTCCGACAAGCGTGGGTTGAAACCGCGTTACTTTTCAGATGGAAAGTATCGCGGAACGTCGTTCAAAAAGCTGGATAACCAGTAGCGAAACATTCGTTCCGCAACATTCGTTGCGGGGAGTTGGTTTTATTCGACGTGCACGTTATTCGTGACTCTGAAATTAAAGCTTCGGAACAAATTTAATTCCGGCTCGCGCGGTGCAGAACTATCGCGTTTCCATCGATATAAATAGAATTCCCCCGGTGTTCTAATGTAATCGGCTGATCCAGCGCTCGAAAGAATAACTTTCGATACGATATGAGGGAAATAAATTGCCAGAAGTCGAACAGAGGCTGAAAACAACGGGGCGCCGCGATCGATCCGCTCGCGGAACGCTTCGTTCCGAACACCGAGAGGAAAGGGAAACCGATTGATTTGTTGATCGACGATCGATCGATCGTTGCACCGTGTTTCGGTTTCGTTTTCGCGCGATGCAACTCCGTACGTGACCCACCCACCCACCTCCACTCATGGTGAGAAATATTTCGCGACATCTTTTAATTAACACCGACGTCTGTGAAAAGCGAGGGGAAAAGGAATTGGATTTTTTCACCAAGAGTACTTTACCTCCTTTCTCGTTTCAACGATAATGATTCTTCGGACTGAATTTTATTTCGTAGCTTCGCGGTTCTTGATATTGGCGTTTCGATAATTTCTAATCAACGTCGAGCGAATTGGCGAAACAAAGGTTCAAGTTCGATGTTCCAGGGTGTCTTGGTTGAATGGAATGGAAATTATTTAAATTCTATAAGCTGTATGAAAACATTATTTCGACGAAGTTTCATTATTTTGGGTACGTAGTTTGTACGTGTAACGTTAGAATGAATTTCTACTTTAGATCATTTTTTTAACCAAGTTGAATAGGTATTTTTTAAAGCGGAAAATAGACGCGTTTTATATGTGCATTTTAATTTACGTGGAATATTAGTAAATACATCTTTCAAATAGAATACTTTTATTATTCACAATTCTTATTTACTACGAATTTATCAATTTATTACCATTTCTGGTACTGTACATATATATTTATATTACGTACACATTTTCTTAAAAGAATATTATACTTACATGTATCTATTGTAGTAACTATCTCTAACTATCGATCTTACCACACGGAGTATTTATTAATCATGAAAATCATTATCTTCTACGTTCAGTTCCTCGTTTCCACAGAATCCTCTTAACCGAATTCCAGATAAATATTTCTATTGCCGTATCGCGGAATGAAATCTCTCTTATTTCGCCAAACTTTTCATCAAAATCCCCACACGCGCGCGCACACCCAGAAAACTTATAAATACATTTACACGGATCTTTTCCACTCGTGTAAAAACTATTAAACCTCGATTAACCCTGACACGTTTTCGATCATCGTGACGGTTGCGGTTAAATGATTTCCATCGGGAGCGCGTGCACCGAGATCGGAAAAGGAAAGCTTTCGAAAGCATCGATCGCTCGACGAAAGGTGGAGATCGGGCGCAAAAGCGTTTTCATCATTGTCGGCTAAACGGAAAGATATTTACGTTATCGTTGTTTAAGCGTTGGTAAGCCGATTTCGTTTAATTCCGAAACGTCGGGACGCGAAGCAGGTAGCGTCGCAGGTAGCGATTTCGTTCGTTTTCGCGCAGTCCATACAAATGATTTTCCAGCCGATGGCACGTTGGAAAGAGTAGCCTCCAAAAATTACCCTTAATTCGCCGGTAACGAGCATCGGTGTGCAATTCGGGTCACTGAAAATTCCCTCGACCCCGTTGGAAATACGAATTTTCCCCCGTTTTTTGCCCAGCGGACCGTGTTTCCTTTCCCCCCAAAAAAGGAGCGCGCAAAACGAGGTGAAAAAGACGACCGAAAACGAAGCCTCTCCATGATTCACGGACGAGCTCTGTTTCTACAAAGCTGCGCGTGTAAAGCGGCGCAGTGGGATTTTAATTGACGCGGGACTAAGATTAGCCAATTAGGTACGGTTTCGCCGGGGTTTCGAAATTATGTCGCGTCGGGTGCAGTACGATTTTTAATAACCTGGCGGGAGATCAACGCCGATGCCGACCGATTTACTCGAGACCGTTTCTAATCGCGCGAACGAATCGAGGCGTTTCGGAGCTGATAAAATAGAGTGATCGTATCGATAAGTTGTGCGCAGGCGCGATAAAATATTTTATTTTGAACTTCGTGGAATTTAATCGTGAACGGAGGCTACCGAGCTGAGCGACATCGGGCGACGATTTGAAGTTTGAATTATTCTGATTAACGAATCCTATTATCGATGGAAGACAGTTGAGTATTTTGGATTATCGAAAATTTCCCGATACTAAGGTTACAATGCCTTCAAAACAAATAAATCTTCGCCCGAGGTACTTTCGCGTAGGAACTTTCAAACTGCATCGATCGGTGCATCGCAAACTGCACAATTCCATTTAAATGAGAAAAACACAAAGTTGACCTTCGCGTATCCTTTACTCGTTCACACAAGAATTATTTATTATATATATACATTATAGATATTATATATATACATTTCTCAATAATCGTTAATAATTTCCAAGATATTCGAAACGCGAGTCTGTTCAAACGAACCGCCCTGTAGACCGAAGAACCGGAAAAGGTAAGTAAAGATTCACGTATCCGACAAGAGAGTCACGTTTATCGAAATTGTTACACCTATCGTTCAAAATCGTTGATTTTGCACGAAATTCAAGCACGGCGGTCTGGTTGCGTTCTTCTCTAAAAAAAAAAGGGAAAGAAATAAGTGAACAAAGATAGAGATAGTTGCGGATAAAGTAGAGGACACCGCGAACGAACAAGGGAAAACGTAGAAAAAGTTTGGATGGTCGGTCACGGGTGAACGACCGTGATGCTTGGCTAAGAAGTCGCGATTCGAATCGTTGTTACACACTTTACCGCCCCTTATGCGCCACGAGGAGAACAGGGAGGGACGACCGCAGACACACGACGTTCTGTGTGACCACTCGTGAATCCCTCCCGGGAATCCACTTTAACTTTTTAACGAGGATCTAAAGAAGGACGCGGAACGGCGAGCAGGAGACGACACCGCTGGCTCCCTGGGCGACGACTGTTGACCGATTTATGAATTTTCATTTCGACGAGGTTCGTTGTTCCCGCGGTCGATCGCGCGGGGGGTTACCACGGGGGCAGGGGGCGGACGGGACCACGACGAACGAAAGTTCTAACGAACGGGCTTGTTGCACCGTGACATCGCGGGACACTGTTCCCTGACATTTTATTCACTGGCTCTCTGTTCGGTTTTTCTTTTTTTTTTTTGTTTTTTTTCAGGGCAGGGGGTTCAGGGAGAACTTGAGGTTTTCGTTCCATCCCGAGCTGTCGAGTTCGCGACGGTTGTTCGAGGGATTATTTCGCGTGGTGAAAAAACGATAGTTCGAGTTTGCGATTGGATCTTGTCGAAGACTCGGTCCAGCGTGCGATTATCCGAGGTTTTTGTTATTGTCTTCTTATCGAACTCGTTACTCCGGTTCTTCGGTAACGTTTAGATTGTACAGATCGAGTAATGAAGATTACGGGAAACGAGTGGTGTCGGTGCTCCGGTTCTACTTCGGTTAAGTTTAGATCGTATAGATCGAGTAATTAACATTACGCGAAACGAGTGATGTCGGTGCTCCGGTTCTACTTCGGTTACGTTTAGATTGTTTAGATTGGGTAATTAACATTATGTGAAACAAGCGGTGTTGGTTGACGGAGAGTCAAATGTTACGGATCTAGAATGGTGTCAGTAATCGCTATGTGGAACGAGCTTAAGGTTTTGCGAACGAAGCTGTGGAAGAGTGAACGATAGAGGATAGCGAGCCGAGAGAATACGATAGAGGAAGTGTTAGTTTATATGGAAATCGTATGGTCAAGTGGTTGGCATCTGAAACTTTTTTTGAGCGTTGAACGGGTTAGGATAAAAACATGAACTCTTTGCACTCGAGAGGCGGCTCTCAGTCGCCATAAATTTAACACGACAACTCGCGTAAAATTGTACCGTGGGAAATTGTAAGCCTTCGCGTTCGAATATCGCAAAATGTAAACGAGGACGAAATATTGAGCCAAGAAAGTTATATTTGAAATTATATGCGATATTTGTTTGAAGAAATTTCTTCGAGCGACTAGTTCTTCGTCACAGAAGAATCTTCGAGTGCAAAGGGTTAATACATAATTATAGTACAGCGTTAATTGTGATTTATTCGTTCATCAATTCGCAATAATCACGTGTACCATATTCTATAGGGTTGTTCGGAAAGTAACTTCGTTTTTTTTAGTGAAAATGAAACACGATTCTTTTAGAGTGTACAAACATTTTATTAAATTACATATTCTCCATTTTGGAGAACGAAATCATTTTCCGAACAACCCAATACATTTCCCAGTCGTCGTCTTGCAAGTTGCAGTTTTCCAAAAGAGCATATACTTTCCGACGAAAACGTTGCAATGTTATTTCGTTACGGAAATGAAACATTTTTACTTCGATTAAAGACATAGATATTTAATATACTGCGGTAAGTTGTAACTGAAACGTCGATCGTCGATTGAGCACGCAGAGTCGACTTTCAGAGAACCCTTATTAAACTTTTTATTTTTCCAATTTGCGAGCTAATGAAGTTTTTCAAAGCTCGGTGACATCGATTCGTTTCATCGAAGGAACAAGTGACATAATTCACGCTACCCCTACTCTTTCGTTTCACGGGCTGCGCGACATGGATGCGCAGAATCATTACACCATCAACAGCGTTACGGAGCTCTAACCTAGATGACGTTCATTTACGTGCGACTAATGTTCAATTTGAATCGGGACACTTATTCCGCAACGACTCGTGCGACTCGTTCCACACGGTTTAGATGTTTCGAAGGTCGAGCGTGTTCTCCATCGCGATATTGGTGACACGACCGTTCCAAGCTCTTATTCTTTTCGGTCACCACTTCGAGAATTCTCTTCTTCTCCCCCCGAGATCCCATAGATCGACTTCGAAAGTTCCCTGGTACTTTAAAGAAAAGATTACCATCTCAAATAACGAAAGAAAATCTTTGTGTACCGTACAATAGGCAAACAGCACACTAGGTCTCCTAACGACATATTCTACCTGTTCTCAACAGTTGAAACTACCCTAGCGCGTATTAAAATACCACGGACCTATTCCATCGCCCCGATATTTATATATATACACATTTATGAAACTTCCACGCAACGTTTAGCGCTTCCCGGAAGATGAAACGGTCGGTCACCGTCTCGTCGTTACTTTTTACAACCAACTAATAACCCCAGTCCGGACAGAACCGATAACTCGGGCGCGAACAATGCGCGATACCATCGAGAAACCTTCGAAGTCCTTCTGAAACGAAACGAAAACAAAAAAAAAAAGAAGAAGGAAAGAAAAGAACCACCGTCGTTTCCCTCCCACGCGAAGAAGCCTTCCAGAAACGGCTCTTTCTGTTTCACGGTGGGAAGACCCATTACCGCGACGGGGACACGCCCCCGCGCCCGAAGAATTTCGCTTGACGAACCCGGGGGCCGCTGGCTGCGGGGACAACTCGGTAAACCGAAACTCTCTACCCGGGTACACCGTGAGTCTACGGTCGTCCGATGTATATGTATATATATATATTCGACCCGGTGAACTTGCACCGGCGTTAGGACTGGGTAAATAAACTCCGGTAAATAAAGCAGCCTCTAGTTGCCGGCCTCACGAGCCGGAGAAGTGCTCCTCCTCGGCTCACGAGTGGCCGCCGTACAGTCTGCTGCACCCTCTTCTCCGGCCTCCGCCAGCCGCTAGATTTTATGGGGATTCCGTTAATGGCACGGGTGGAGGGAACGTTCCAACCATCCGAAGGGAACCTCTTCTACGTTACCCACTTTTCCGCGGAGTCTAACCACCGTGTCGTTTTCCATCCCTAGCACCGGGTGGGGACCCACCGATCCACCCTCTCTCGCGTCACACTGTTTCGGTTTTCGGTGGAGGGGTGGCTGTATAAACTGATTACAGGCGGAGCCGATATCGTTCGTTCCATCGGGTCCCACTTCCCCAGGAAATCGTCTGAGAAACCGCAGCACCGATCCACCGCTGAATTTTACGACCGCCCCTTCGTCGTACGGGGGTGGGGGCAGCGCTGATTGAAATTCGCGGAAAGTCGAGCCGTTCGATGCTCGGTTGTCCCTTGCGACGCTCGACTCCGGGACATTTGTTGCAGCCTGCGATTCCTTCTTTCTCGTGTTCAACCGTGAACTGGGTGTCCGTGTGCGCGAACCGTCTACGTGGTCGAGTCGAGTACAGGTCGGTTCTAGACGACTGGGATGAAGTGTGGCTCTCATCGAGGTAGACAAGATCCAAGAACGAGATAGGGAAAATTGGCCGAGGGAAGAGTCGGATAACTCTTGGTGGACGTGTCGAATTGATTGCCCGCCGGAGATACTTCGAAATATTTATCGAATCGCGTAAAATCGAAACCTGTTCCACCTACTTGTACTTATAACGTTCTGGAGGATCGAGTTCAACGTTTTAGAGAAGTTTTTCTACCAAGTTTTACTATAGGTTATTCGATTAGAGAAACGAACAGGGGAGAGTGAGTTTGACTCCGGTTTAGACGACTCAAAGAATATCTGGCTATCGGAAAAAGAGGTTTACCGTGAATCTTTCGTAGCCTCCACGAGCCAGCTTTCATGATTCCGTTAATATCGTTGAGAAGTATCTTTTCGACCTATGGGGAAACCTTTGCAACGCGGGGTACGTCTTCGTAATGCCTAGCCTGTGCACTTGGACAGGTAAAAGTATCTTCTGACGTGTTCTTAGTTCGGACGAGGGAAGAAAATCTACTGTTGGCGGATAATATTTATGGCGTGTTTTTTATCGATGTTTTTCCGTAACCGATTTAATTTCATTATTCCCTTCGTTGGATGTTATCGGTACTGCTCGATATTATTATTAATTCAAAGGTATCTACCGTCTCTGGAACAAGCTCTTGCTGCAACATCGTAAATTGAAAAGTAACTGAATTTCATTCACAAACGAGAACATCGACGATGTCCTTTCCGTCACTATGATCTTTCTCTAGACGCTGTTCGTTGATTAAAACGCTTCAAAGAACGAAAACTGGTGAAATTATGGCACGCGGCATAGGTTTCCTTCTCAGCTTTGCGTCGAGCGATTTATTATCTAAACGTTATTCGTCAAAGATAATTCAAAGTCGACGAAGTTAAATCAGGGGTGCACCAACGGTCGAGCAACGTCTCGTCTCGCACAAAAGGATCAAACTCGATAACACGAGTCGTCTACGCTCTAAAGCAGAAAATCGGGTGCTACGGTATTGTCATGGAAATTTTTCAGCTGATTTGACGGTGAACGTAAAAACGAGACGGTGTCCCGTGCACCTCGACTCTCTCGTTTGTTATAACGCTAATATCCGCGCCGATGAGCGCACCGCTTGGAGAAATGCGATCGAAAATTCCCGCTCGATCCTTGTTCTCTGTGAATTTAAACGAATGTATTACGTACGTTCCGGGAGGAAATGTGCGTTATTCTACTCTTTCATTGCTGAAGTAATATTTGAACAAGTATGCAAAGTGTAGGATCTATAAATTGCCATTACCATCCGAGAACTCATTATACGTTGCATTAAACAGGAACTCGAAAAGCCATTTGTGGTAAAGGGAGGAAGTTTGCGCGTGGAAATGAATATCGAGTACACAGATTCATCGAGGGGTATCGAAGTAACCTCTAACCTTTCAGATAGAAGTATTACTGTCCATGCGTATAGCTCGTCGAATTAAATACGATCCTCTGTGGGCGGAGACATCGGTAACGCCCCTTCTCCCACCCAAGTGGTCAGAATGGACCCGGTTGGATATCAATCCTTGTTTCTTTTCAACAGTATCGAACGACACTATAGTCTAGTTGCTTAACTTTACATCCTCACGACTGAGGAACTTACAAAAATTAACCCTTTACAATCCGGAAGTATTTCAAGTTTACTTACCACCAGATCCAAGTTACTTTTCATACAAGAAGACTGTGCATCAAACATTTTTATACAAAGTATACAAAAGGGAATATTTATCCCTTCGAAACACTCCCCATATGTATATTTAATACGTATAATTAATTAACAATAAATAACAAGTGAAAACAAATTCGCAAAATTGAGCTGGCACAATTCTTAACTTGTTAATTGTAAGTATGTAAACGATAAAAATGATCAAACGAATAAAACGATCTTTGAACCCACTAAGTAAAAGTGTCATGCCTCTTATCCGGCGACACTGTTCCGTTAAGGGATGATCTCCGATCTATTCCAGCTACCACGGTGAATCGACGAGCATTTTCATCGTCGAGAGGCAATTACCAGCCAGATCGATCGCATATAAAATAGTAGCGGTTATATCATCGCCTACCATCTCGAAACAAAGAACAAGCGAGAACAATTTATTATAAGGTGTTGGTTGAGGAACTCGCGTCACCAATTACTTAATAACGACCGTTGCCTCGTGCATCCTCGCCCGACAGGAAGAACAACGGGACACAATTCCACGTGCACTCTATCATTGTCCACGGCGGGCTGATAACCGCGACACCTCTGACAGGTCCTCGTGATTCATCAGCAACAAGAAAACAAAATGCACCGCGTATCTACACACGTGGGTGCTCGCTCGCGCTTCTCGCTACTCCGGCTTGATAATGCGCAGTGACACGGACGCGATAAAGGATTTGTCGTCCAAGAGGGCGAGCCATCTTTTCACGTGGCGGCACGAGGACACTACGTTCGGCTCGAACGTGAAAAACGAACCCGAACTTGTTCCACGCTGATCCTCCCTCGCCAAAGGAATCCGATACCAACCGACCAACTTCGAAGCGACCAGCTCTCGCGATAATCGCGCCCCCTGAATTCTTTCGATGAGTCATGTGTCCCGTATTCGACGTATCGGTGAAATTCTGACCCCTTTCTCGTATTTCGCCATTCTTCGAGCCTATTGCTCGTGTGTGTCACCAAGCGTGTGCACAGAAAGTGCACAGAATCGCGTATTCCTTGATCTTCCGTGAACGTCCAGGTTCCAGGAATTCTGCAAATCTCTTGGACCGACCTTATCAACTATGTAAGGCTGATTGTTGCATTGGATTGATATTTCGTCCGTTTCAAATTTGCGAGTAATATTCATTGCGAAGGACTTTATCATCGGGTGTAAAAAGAGATGAAAATCGTTCCAAATGCTATGACGATGTCAAAATCTGAGACGAAAGTTTGAACAACTGTTATTGTTTCATTCAGTTGTATTTCTCAAGGAAGTTTACCTAAATTCTCCTCCAGTTTGCGAGCAACGTGAACGATCAATGTCTTCGGATATAAGAAAAGACGGGAATCGCGCTAAACGAATTCCTTGAACGATTCCAAGTCCCACGCTGGAGAAGATCCGAGACTCGCAACGAAAGCTTGAACAACGTCGGTGACCTTCAAACGGGCGAAAGAAGTTGGCAAGATTCAGTCGCGAGGCGGAGGATTTCATCCTTCGTCCCGATGGTCCTTTTTGTCGCTCGAGTTCAAGGGTCCCGAAGGAAACGACCTTGGACTCCGCCTTTTACGACAGAAGCGAAGGTTAATTCGATTGGTGGACACAATGGCCAATCAGAGACGCGGCGTTGAATTATCCACTGCTTGTCGGCCCTCATCGTAGAGCCCTAGATCCGCAGATTCGTCGAAGAAACGGGATCCCGGTCATCCTTTGACACACCGCCGCGAACGATCGAAGAATTTGCCTGGCGATCGTGCCAGTCATCGGTTTCAGACGGGGAAGAGTTGGGTGCACTCGACTCGGGATTAGTTCGCTATTAGGACCTATTTTAGAATCAATCCCATCGATTTTTATGTTTTCGATCTGCAGAGATACCAACTATTTTTAGGGGATGTTCAAAGGACAAGAGACGACCGTGAACCTCTCTCGAGGATTAGAGGCTATCGAGCCTCTACTCGTGCGAGTATACGAAGGAAATTTATTTCTCGATGTACGAATATTTCCGATGCGAGCTGAAAATAGGACACCGGCTAGGTATCACCACTTTGTCCTAAATTTCTCAACGATGGTAGGTACGATGCTGGTGAAACGCCTAGATCTTTGGAAAGGACCTATGATCCGAAGCATCTAACAATTTTCTAAGATACGGAAAATTCCAAATGCCTCCGCCATACTTGATATTATAAGATATGTTGTAAAAGTTCCATACTCTTAACTGACAGCGTACCATACTTTAATGATCGTTTACAATGTAACGTCTTCGCTACGAGTCTTCGCTACGAGTCTTCGCTACGAGTCTTCGCCACGCTTGCCTGTAACGTAACTGGAATTACTTAAATTTCCGCGCCCCGAGTTACTTCACGGGCACATGTGCGTCAGTTGGTTGAACTAGTTACAAGGGAATAATTAATATCTCTCGTCTAGGATCTCTATACCGGGGTAACGTGTAATAGGAATTTAATTACTGATAAAAAGTTCCGGGAAACTAGTTTAGTCGTTGGTCGCTGATCAATGACGATCCAATGTTCGCTATAAATTAGTCCCGAAGAACATATTGTTGAAGCTGGAAAATAATAACGAACGTGGCAAAATCATTTGCTACAAAAACGTTACAACGAGTACAGACCACGGAAAGATAGCTTATTTTCTATAAATGTTTCATTAGTGTATAAAAAATCATTGTATATAGAAATAGAGAAATAATCATAATTCTAATCTTTATTATTCGATCGCTTCGACTAGCGTTTCAATATTTTTTTTTTTAAGTCCCTTTGCATTAAGGACTCAAACGAGGGATCGAAATTGTCCAAATATACTATTTACTATATTTACTTTGTCTAAATTTACCATTTTATACAATCGAAGCGATTATGTATTGTTATTACACGAATCGAAAGAATTATACCTTATTATTACTTAAATCGAAACGATTACACATTATCACTATTACTTAAATCGAAACGACTACATATCATCACTATTACTAAAATCGAAACGATCCTACGAAATCAAGCTTTGCTTACTCGGACCAAATTCGCGATAATATTTATTTCGGACACGACGAACGATATTCCACGAAATTGTACTTAGAAAGTCTATTAACGTTTTAACCGTACCTGGACGAATGGCTAGAGTTTCGCTACTTATCCGATCCAACTTCATCGGGCTGTTCGCGAACCAGAATCAGAGATTGGAGAGCACCAGCTTCTAACCGGCGCTCAAGTATTGATCATTCCGGTGGGGGAAAAAAGGAACTGTCAGCTTGCGCTTCGATTTCCATTAATCCCTGTTGATCATCGGTTGAACGGAGAAGTCGGAAACGGCACTCGGCTCCGGAAGCGGGTGTCCTAAACCAATGCGGGCACACGGGGCGTACAATGTGGCATTGTTGGTCAATGGAGCTAATCTCTCGAATCCGCCGCCTGGAATGGAATTTCTCTTCGCGTCCCCCGCGAGCTTGGAGTGGGGGCAAACGGAGAACGAACCAGTCGCGTGGTGGGGATGAACGTTCGAATCGACACAAACCGGGGTGGCCTTTGGCCGGCATAATGCCAGCTACGTAATCCTGTGGCAACGATCGACTGACAGTTCCCTTCTGGCCCCGTAAACCCTCTTTACGAAAGGTTTCGATGAGGCTTACGCGAGACATGGACCATTTATGGGAACGTCGTTGTACGCTTCCGTCACGTTAAATCGGTTTGTCCGATCCTTGATTTCGGGGAAAGAGAGCAATAGGAAGGTCGCGGGGTGAAGGGGTAGATAGGAAGTAAGTTGAACGACCGATAGACAAAGGTAGGGACAAACAGGTTCAAGCGGATTCTGGTAAAGCTATTCTCTGTTTGGAGGCAATCGGGATACGGCTGATGCTCGATCCCTACAGTCGATGGAATTACCTTGGCATATTGCGATAACGATGTTAGCGGTGAAGATAAAGATGACGTTTGAGCAAGCGATCGTTAATAACTGTCTTGGGGGATGCAACGTGCACCTATACGTGGCAGTGGCTCTCGATGCTGTTGCGATGCTGTTTACGATTCGAGTGCCCGTGGTCTGTGCATCGGGACGAAACGAAGGGCGAGATTAGAAATAACAATGGGAGGATGACACATCGAAAGTAATGGTCATTTGTGTTCGTCTTCGAGATCGTGCTTGTCCGCAAGTTGGTTAGTTACGGGTATCTCTTACGTGTGATTTATTTTACCACCAAAGAACGTTTTACCTTCGAAGTATCATAAACCGTAGAAATGTTTTTTTACAATTGTCGAAGTTTGGTTGTATTGATCCTACATTGTGAATTTGGTTTTCAAAGGATATGGACTTTCGGTAAATTAACGGATAGGGTAACTTTTACGTAGGCTTTTGTATTTTTGTCCCGGAGAGGATAATCATCGATTGGAATACGTAGTATTTTAAACAAAGTTGTATTTTTTCTTTTGATTTTATGGCCAACGACTCGGTTCTATTATTGATAGCAATCTTCAGACGACAAAAGGGATTGTATTTTTGAATCGTAAGATACTAGTGACCCCGAGACTTCTTAAAAGGATTACCGAGACTAATCCTAATCCTTCTAATGAGATTTGACAAAGATAAATGTGTCACTTTGTGCAGTGAGATTACCTAAGACGTTCTTAATGGATTAGCTTAAAATCCATCATTTTATAATCTGTAATGTTTCTCAATCCGAGATACATCCGCAAGCTAACCCCAGAAATATTTGACCACCTCACTGTTCAATAGTCATTGTGGTAATAATCTGAACAGCTTTAAATAAAGTGTTCTATTGCTGATTATATAAATCAAAACTTCAGTAGCCAGAATTATCGACAGAACGTGAACAAAGTAGTTAAAATGTGTAAAAACTTCTCACTTGACATGGAACTGGACCAGGACACTATTGGTACAATTTGAAGGTTAGGTCAATTGTCGATAGTGTCCCTACTTTGTACTTTTATCCGCGTTGCTGACTTTTGGCTAACGGTTCTACGAAACTTGACAAAGCAGTTGAAAGGAACGAAGACGTTGGTTAGAATTGATCAAACAGGTCGGCTACCAGGTCATCTTGATAGAACAGCAGATTAATGACTGTGGATCGTTGGTTGCTTGTACGAGTTGCATTTTCGCCGGTGGAGAGATATCGATCAATTACGAGTACGTTTCAACCGATATCATTCCGCTAATTATGATGTACATTCGTTACTAATTATACCGTGCTCGCTGGCAGAATATTAATGATGACAAGCAGAGCTCTCTGGACGTTCGAGTGGCTTCGATGCGATTCGAGTTAAGTGATTGGCTGATTTTCCTGCCGTATTTCTAATTACGATCGAATGTAAGGAGAACTCGTGCAAATAATGTTTCGTTCGAAATGTGTGCAGTTAACGCGTGTTAAAATGTGTGCGGTATCCCGTGTTAATTAAAGGATAAAATTATCCGACTGTCCCTACTTATAAAAATGGTGAATCGGGCGATAAACACGTTCGTCGATACTCGCGTTCATCGGTGACAATCGAGAAATTCACAAACATTGTTGCACACTCAGAAATCCACGTAATTATGTAACACTCGGCGGTGAATAATTCATTTTAGGAATTTCACTCATTGACGTAGTGGGTCTAGGTAACCTCATTTGTGGAACTGTTCCAGAGACCGTAATAATTTCTCGATCAGCAGAACGAACGATCCACTGAGATTTATGATGCGTTAAGCTATTGCTCGTCTATTTACCTTGGTCTAATTAAAGTAATCCACGCGGGCATTTTCACCGAACGTAAATATTGGGTTTGTATCGAGGTTACCCAAAATTCGCGAAAACCTGGTAATCTCGAGGTTCGAAAAAGACAGCGCTAATTGCTCTGGATTAAATGCGGGTCGAAAGTGAACTCTGACCTCTCGCGGTACGATAAATTTACAGCTAAGCTAATTTCTATTAGAAAAACTAGCTTCGAGCAGTGTGAACTCGTACCGAGACAAAAGTCGCTGAAAATTTCACTTCTAATTTAACGAAAGGGACTTGTCCATATTTCTCATTTAGCGTTCAAACATAATTGCGCATTAACAGGCAGTATTTCATCCTTTCGGTGCTAACAGTGACTACGATCGTCCATTATCTCGCGTTTGCTGCATCGTACCGGTGCCTATAGTCACCCACCTCGTCTCATGTTCGTTGTACCTTTCCGGTGATTATAATATCCATCATCTTACCCACCATCTTACCGCATTCTCCCGATGACTACGATCGCCCATCGTCTCGCGTTCACTGCATCCTTACGGTGACTACAGTCGTTCATTATCGCACGCTCACTGCACCCTACCGGTGATTATGGTCACTCATCACCTCACGTTTACCGTATCCTCCCGGTGACTACGGTCTCTGGCAATCTAACATTTACCGTACCCTCCCGATGACAACAGTCGCTCATAATCTTACGTTCACTGTACCCATCCGGTGACTATAACCACCCATTGTCTCACTCTTGCTACATCCTATCGATGACTATAGACACTCGTTAAAATATTCGCAACATCCATCGAACATACCACATCTCCACGATAATCCATTTTGTTCCCAAGTATACTTATCTTGAATCCCCTCCACAGTAGCAGTGCATTCACAGCGACTGTAACCACCCATTGTCTCACTCTCGCTACATCCTATCCATGACTACAGACACTCGTTAAAATATTCGCAACATCCACCGAACATACCATATCTCCACGATAATCCATTTTGTTCCCAAGTATACCTATCTTGAATCCCCTCCACAGCATCAGTACCTTCACGGTGACTGTAACCACCCATTGTCTCACTCTCGCTAGGTCCTATCGATGACTATAGACACTCGTTAAAATGTTACCTCGCAACTTCCACCGAACGCAACGTATCTCCACGATTACCCATCTCGAGTATACCTATCTTGAATCTTCTCTACGGTAGCGGTGTATTCACGAGCAGAGCCGTCGCATCGAAAGGATTAATATAAAATGTAGGGGGGCGCTAAACGAGCGTCTTCCCAGGAAGACGTTAAATCCCATTTCGAATCGAGGGGTTGGCTCCGGGTACCTTCCTACACGGTGTTTAGAAATCTCTCCGTCTGTTACGGTCCAAGTTCAATCGCATTACACCGTTGGTAGGAACTGTCCGACCACTGTGGCATTTAATTTTCCTGCTCGGCGGCGTAAGACCGGATGAAAGAAACTCGCACGGGCACAAGGACGCCCGGCGTACGGGGACCAGAGGAAATTCCAGTCGGATCGGTGCGAGTGTCTCAAAGGAGCTCTCGGTCGCCCACGCTTGTCGCCGCGAGATCACGTTCTGTTCCGCTCTTTTTTTCCGCTCGCCGCGTTTCTGATTGTCTCTGCGGGCTGCACGATCGCGCGCCACGGGGCCGTGTTATCGCTCACGCGAGGCGAGCCTTCTCATACGACAAGGTAATCGTGGGCGGTACATTAGTAGTTATCATCAGGGCCAAGAAAAGACGACGTCGAGTCGCCACGGCTACTTGGCTCGCCTCGAGTTCCCTGATCGATTGTTTTCGACTCTTCGACTCTTCGCGGTGTACCTCGCCTACCGGACCGTGTTCCAGGTAACAAGGAACATCGCCTAATTAACGATCATCGATTTTTAACAACCTTGCCAGATAAATGGAGATTCGAATACGATCAGTATCGTTTCTTTATACATTGGTACTCGAGACGAAGTATCTGGGTAATTTTTGTGGAATGTAATTTTCTGAACGATCGGAATATTTTTTTCTTCGATGGGAAAATGTTCCGTGTGTGTTCATTACAATATCGTGATATGTAATTTCACGAATGTGAATATTTTAAGGATTGGTGCGCAGCCAATTCTTCTCTATGAATTAAAAGGTGGAGTATACTAGATTTTCGATTGAACTATTCTTTGTAGAATTTTGACCGAAATAATTCGCAAAATAGAAAATTCCACCACGCATTTCGGTTATTCCACCAACAGCGGTATATTTAAGCACAAATAAATAAAAATTTGCAAAATGGTAAATCGAACGAAACTTTACCCTCTCCTGAAAAATGTCTTCGGTTGAACATCTACAAAAGTAACGAAAGTAAAATTCAAATACAAAAAATGTTTAATTTCGGAGTAATCACAGAATTTGAACACAAGTTTCACCAATCAACCAAATTCACTATAATCAACCAAACGTGCATAAAAAAAAGCAACACTTATCATACTCCCCCTTTCTTTCACTTATTTCTCGACGCGTTTAACCAAATGCTATTCTCGACTTGGAAGATCACGTTCGACTCTGCCGAATAAACTACCTCCCCTCCCGTAACCCGTTTCCTCCTACGTGTTTCCAGCAACTCCTTCGTTTCGAATCGAAGTCCACGGAAAGAAAGAAAGAAAGAAACAAACAAAAAAAAAGGAAAATATCCACGGAATCGCTTCGGGGCGATTCGAGGGAATCCTCATCGTCCTAAAGTTGTCTCGGATCTACGGCAGCCAGGTTTTTCCGTTAGACAAAGCGAGGCGTGTCGTTCGAGCAGCGAGGTCGAAAAGCCAGAAGAGTATAGTATCGCGTTAGAGGCAAAGCTCCGCGGCAGAACGTAACGAATGACGACGGTGAAAGTCGTAACTCTGTGCCAATGGGCACTCCCACGTCTCATCCTGTGTTCTACGGAGAACCGATGGGGTGCCCCGTGCCCGCTTGCGCGCGCGAAATACTCGCCTGGTAGTCCTCTCTACCTACTGTCCTTCCCTATGGCTCTCCGGACGCAACAGCGTAGGCGGGGGTGTTTAGTTCACCGAAACGATTTTCTCCCGCGGTCAAGGTGCATCTAGTTCGAATGCATACGCTATTGTAGGAAACAATGACGCCACGCGTCTACCGCGAGGAGGGTTAATTTCTTTTGACCTTAGTAGCGGACCCGTGGCTACGATATTCCTGCGATTCGTTGGGATTCAGTGCGACGTCTTCCGACTTCGAACGTGTCGTTACAGTGTAGACTTTACGGTTCTCTCGGACAGCGGAGCTGCGTCATTAGTTACGTAGTTTGCTTCGATACGCCGTTGCGTGAACGTTTCGGGTTTGATGGACCATCGAAGTGTCTTTTGAGAATAATTCGTGGCGGTTTGATTCGTAATAAGAGGTGTTTTTGTACCAGATGCACAAATTACGAGTTGGAGTTATTGGACTACTGAGCTTGTGTTGGAGAATAGGTTTAGAAATATTATTTTATATTAACTTTGTAGTTTGCTTTTATATGATATTGAGCATTTGGGGTTTGATGGACCATCGAAGTGTCTTTCGAGAAAAATTCGTGACAATTTGATTTGCGATAAGAAGTATTTTTGCACCAGATGCACAAATCTCGAGTTGGAGTCACCGGATTACTGAGCTTGTGTTGGAGAATAGGTTTAGAAATATTATTTTATATTAACTTTGTAGTTTGCTTTTATATGATACTGAACATTTGGGGTTTGATGGACGATCGAAGTGTCTTTCGAGAAAAATTCGTGGCGGTTTGATTTGTAATAAGAGGTATTTCTGCACCGCAGGCACAACTCTCGAATTGGAGTCGTCGGACCACCGAGCTTGTATTGGAGAATAGGTTTAGAAATATTATTTTATATTAACTTTGTAGTTTGCTTCTATATGATACTGAGCATTTGGGGTTTGATGGACGATCGAAGTGTCTTTCAGGAAAAATTCGCGACAGTTTTATTCGTAATACAAAATGTTTCTACAAGGTAGACTGTTGAGCTTGTATCCGAGGTTAGGTTTGGAAATTTTATTTCAGCCACAACTCGCTTCTTCGTACACTTATTTTCTTCTCGTATCATCGCTTGATACGTACAACATTGTAAACCTTGCGCAACGATCATGTCGAATAATCGACAGAATATTTAAAAAAAAAGTATAATTCCAACAGCTCTTTTATTTTTCAAGTTTCTTCACACGGTACACATGTCTTTCCCCGTTCTGTCACAATGCAAATGGTTCTACCGTTCCGTTGTTTTACCGCTCTACTGTAATCAGGAAGTGTCGATTCAAATTAATGTTATCCTCGACTCGTAAATTTTCGAATTTTCCAACGATGGTCGCAGGCTATCGCAATTAACTCGTAAATGTCTAAAATCGTGCGAAGATAACCGGCTGTCGACTTCATCGAGCGTTGCTGATTCTATTATTGGATTTCGTATCCGAGTGTCACGCACTGTAAATATAATCTCTAAACGTAAATCTTAATTTACACAGCTGTCGACGCCACTGTTCCCACGTCGACGGAAGGATATTTCTATTACTTCTTCCTGCGTGGCAGTTTCTCCTATCCTTGCCAGGCACACGGCTGGTATCGACGATCTGCGACGGACAATGGGGAATGAATTAGTGGCTGGAATCAACAATGATAGAGGCAGATGTTTATTTCGAGCTAAGAGTTAGGAATGTTTCCTATTCCGTCGTATCGCTGTCTTAAAATCCCCGAGGAGTGTACGTTGGATGATTCACGCAGCTAAACGACCATAAATGGATCATGAACCGTAGATTTTTCAAATTCAACATCCAACGTCTCGCTTCGAAGCTCGACAGGGTATCGAATACCGGGTAAGAGGATACCGAGTCGCGCGATGTTAAAGATTAATAATTTTCAAAGGTTAATAGAAGGTATCGGAGCTACGCGAAGTAAAAGGTTAACCGTGAGGTCCGAGTTACCGATTCGTAATTTGATGTTTCGCGTTCAGACACGTCAAATCGACAAATTTCTCTTCGTATCGTACACGTGCTTCTCAAGTGACGTAACTCGAGAAACGTGACTTTCGAGTCATCAACTCGAACGAGTTCTCGGTAAACACTATTAATCACCGACAGTGCACTAATTTCACTCGAGAATCTGTAACACTCTACGTTGCAAAATAGAGTTACGTCGTATTGCGTAAAGGTGTAACATTTTCGGTTGTTGTTTAACTCGAATATTGAACACGTTGGCGAAAATGACATCGTTGTTTCCTTCTAATATTATCAGTTTGGTAAATAGTCTGTTAAGTTCGCAAATAATTTTTTGCCTTCTAAAAAATGTACCTGTTTCTTAGAGTCTCATTTCTGTTAATAGTATTAATTCAATAGATAATCTTCTGTCGAGTTCACAAATATTTCTTGCCTCCTACAAAATATATCCATTTGAGTAAAGTTACTTCCGAAATACACGTGCGATATATTCATTAAAATAGTCCCTCGAAGACAAAATAGTAGATCCATAGAACCAGTCAGTCACTTAACCAAGATCGATCGGATACGTTACTTCGAAGCACCGAATTATGCAAATTCAACGACGAATCACAATTACCGTTATTCTTTTTGCAAACGTTAACCATTCGAAACGAAGATCGATGTATCCAGCAACGATATTTGGAACGCGAATCGATTGGAAGAATCGACGAAGCATTTGTAAAACTCTTGGCGATTAAATCGCAACGTTGTAATTCTCTCCGTTTGTTTCTAAAGAAAACTATTTCCCTGGGAAAAATTTCACTCGCGCTCCGGACAATTACATCGGGTTCTCCATTATGCGAGAAGGTATTAAAAAGGGAAAAAAAATGGAAGAAAAATAAAAACGTAATAAAAGGAAGACGAAAGCGGAGAGTAATTTGTAATTTTGCTTTGCAAATATCTCCATGCGTGCCTCCGACTATCTAGCGAGCTCGAGTCGCGTGTAAGCGCGAAATTCTCGACTTCGAAGCCCGTCGCAATTTTCAGTATTTCCAAGTATTCACGGTAAATGCAACTGAGTTTCGTTCTTACGTGGAAATTACCTCTCCACCTCTTCGTTGTTTGTTCTCCCTGCTAGTTCAGTTTCGCGACAGAAATTCCGCTCGTTGTTCCTGCATTATTTCTCCTTTATGTTGCGGCGGCCGTGTCGTCGGCAATAAAGAGTTCGTTATTTCGCAAATTAAGGTCGACCTTTTTCATTCGTTATATTGAATTACGTACACTTCCGTTCGAAAGTATTCGATCGTTTGTTACGCGTACTCGTGCTCCGAAAAAAAAGTTACAACGACCGTGGCGAACGTTCCTCGAATCGAAAATACAAATTACAATTACCGAAACGAATCGCACGGATTTATCCAACGCGTTGACAAAAGACAGGAGCAACAACAACGACGGAAAACATAATTTGCGTGTATTCGGAGAGTTACGTAACGTTATTAACGTATCGATAATCGTTAAATATAAGCGTTAAAAACTGTATCTATAAATTCATAAAATGTAACGTTCGAGAGCGTATTCTTTCACGATTAATTCCCTCGAAACGTGAAATAGAAAATATAATTCGTTTATAGCGCGTATCGAGTTAACGTTATTAATCTATAACGTATACATAATTATCAAATATAATCGTTGCATACTGAACACAAGATAATGGATTATAGATAAATCCATAAAAAAAAATTCAATATAAAATTTTCGAGCCTGTGTTCTCAGTCATCGTATAATCCTATTTATTAGAAGTATACAGGGCAGTTGTCAAAGACTGAATATTACAAAACAAAACTTTTACAAACACGTGTTACTTTAAATTCCTATTCTTTTATTTGGAAATATAATTGATGAATTTTCTGTTAGTATTATGTGCAAGAAACATTCTTCAAACGATCATCGAATAAAAAATCATTAAAAACGTACAAATTGTGACTTTTAAAGTTCTACGGTGTTTTGGTAACCATCCTGTACAACGCGAAGAATCATTAACGATAATTCTCCCGCTTGGAATATTTTCATAAAAATAGTCCCCTCCGCGATGAGTTTCCTCGTAACGCGGTATCTGCTTCCGTTCGGAATTTAATTTCGACTTTTGTTTGCGGAATGTATTGGGAAGTGACGGTTCTGGAGGTGAGGGATTCAGATCCGGCTGTCGATTTCCTGTGATTCAACGGGGAACCAAAGGCGTCGGAATTCAACGTAAAAAGATCGCATCGATTATCGATAAGATGATTATCGCCCGGGCCGCGTTTATCGAATCTTTATTACGTGCTCCAGCGATCCGGTAAAGTAGAAGTTTCACGGGGTGGCTTAATTGAAACGCGGCAACGGCCAGTGAAAACATTTTTCCGAATCGAAGATTTCCTCAAAGGATTCCCGACGACTTCCGTCCGCGTTTCGTTCCGGCTCGTTACTTCCACCTGCATCGATAAAACGTCCGAATGCTGATCAAGCGCTGCTCAGACATTTTTAGAGAGCAAACCCGATTTTGTTACTCGAAAATGAACGATACATCTGCTTGTTCTCGTTTTCCTTTTTTTTTTTTTTTAACCGAGTTGTTCGAGTAACAGTCAAGTAACTTGTTTAAAATTCTGATGGTTAAATGTGAATTCTCATCAGCTTCCAATTCTAGAAATAAGAAAGTTTTTTTTTTGTTTGGAAGAAGAGCTAAAATAAAATTTCAAAATAAGAATTTCTTTATCATTTTTGCGTTGCTAGAACAATTGTTTGGCATGAGAGAAAATTTATTAAAAAGAAAATAGAATTCCATTCAAGGTTATTTTCGTCAGCTTTCCAGTTTAGAAAGGACTCCTTTTATGGAAGAAGATGGGAAGAATTACAAATTTATAAAATAAAAATTAGTTTGTAATTTTCTCGTTGTAAAGAATACTATTTGACGTAAAAGAAAATTTATTGTGAAAAATCAAAAAAAAAAAAAAAACAGAATTGTATTGAAGGATATTCTTATCAGCTTTTCAGTATAGAAATTACTTTATAGACGAAGTTTCAAAAAAGCAAAAATCGTTAAAAATTCCACTTCTTATTCGATAAAAGACACACGTCTATGTTTCTCGTTGTCAACATTCGACGTCAAAAAATTGACGTTTATTGAGGCAATGGTAGGATTATTGGACAAAGTACAGAAACCTGTACTTAATTTGGATTTTATTTGTACGATATACGTGCTAGAAGCCTCGTAAATGCCTTTCTCGCGATAGTAAATCTACTAGTTCATAATTTATGCGATATGAAATTCCAACCAGTAGTGAAACACTTTTCAAATATACAGTCCACGAAATTTCAATTCTATCTAACGATATTCTCGTCAACTTTCATGTCTAGGAATAATTTTTTTCTAGGAAAAAATTTGAAAATATCAAAAATTTGTAGAATAAAAATTTCTTCATAACTTCCACGCTGTAAAGGCGAATGTTCAGTCTAAAGGAAAATTTATTATAAAAAATAGATTCCTATTGAAAAAAAAACACACCAAAAAAAGAAGAAACACATATTTTCTTTAATTAAACGAACAGCAACGGAAAAATCTCTCATTAATATAATATAATTAAAATCGTTGATTTCTTCGGTGATCCGTTTCC
Source organism: Ptiloglossa arizonensis (assembly GCF_051014685.1). Taxonomy (NCBI): domain Eukaryota; kingdom Metazoa; phylum Arthropoda; class Insecta; order Hymenoptera; family Colletidae; genus Ptiloglossa; species Ptiloglossa arizonensis. The sequence goes on from NC_135055.1 coordinate 14,915,044, forward strand.
TGTATTACTGCAACTTTCATCGTTCGTATCAAATTACGATTTCGTTCCCGTAAAATTTCCATCAAATTATAATTTTACACGAACCGTTCGATCGGAAACTTTCTTTCCCTCCGGTGTTCCACGATTTTTTCGCCGCGATCGCAATCTAGGAAAATACAAGTACCCTAAACAAAGTTTCTAAAACCCTTGGCCCCGAGCCCTCCAACGATTTCACCGCACTCGATGTTAAATATTATTTCCGACAATCGTTCCGTTTCAACGATTAATTAAACCCACTTCGGTCGATCGTTGTTCCGGCGACTTTATCAGAGTCGAGTATCGGTTTCGACGACCAAAATCGTGAAAATTGCTCGCGAACGATCCTCGAGTATGGTTGCGTAATTCGTGGCTACCGAATCGATCGTTAAAGTAGACGAACGGATCGGTCGGTGGTCCAGTGTCTCGTGACCCAATTGTCTTCGATAATTTGTCCCGTGTTCGATTGAATTTTTCCAACGATGGATTTTAATAGCGCTGAAAGTCCGGCTTCGGAGCGATAGTTTTAAGTTCGCCGGGCGTTGTTCTCCGGTTACCTTCGATCGATCGTTCGTCAGCGACTGGACAGGTTTTCGGGGCTGTTGCAATTTGTATCAATTCAACTACAGTTAAGCCTCGGCTAACGAGCGACTGTCCGACATGAAAAATTATCAGCGATCGATAAAAACCCGCGGAAATGCAGCCATTGTGTATTTCGGGAAAATATATCTTGTTGCATTGTTTTCTACGTTGGCGAAGATAAATCGCCGTTGTAACGGGTAATAGTTACAGTTCTCTTTAACGACAATTTATTTACGCAACAATTAACCTCCTCGACGGAAGTGTTTCTATTTTTTTTTTTGATTTTTCAATAAGGACCACCTTAAATAAATATATTGGAGCGCGTTCGGGCGAGTGGTTACCTTTTACGGTATTTTCCATACGTCCAAGGTGAATAATCGATTATTCCGGGCAAGTGGTAGCTTGCAATTGGCAGTAACGATAAATTTCTTTCCGAAAAGATTAATTGTTTCGGGGAGATTTTTTTTTTATTATTTTTCTACGAGATTCTTACCGTTCTACCGCCCACCGAAATTCGTACGCGATTAATAAATCTTCGCGATTAATCATTCATTCTACTATAATTATGATAACGGTAATTGCAATATTCATTCGGCAGTGTAGGTAATTGGCCGCTAATCAATTTTCAGGGATGGCTAGCTATATAATTGAATATTTCGAGCGGAAGGTACGGAAAGTAACGCATTTCCGTAATGCAATTCGGTTTCGAATTATTATTGTCGGTTCGATTATTTACGTATACCGAAATAGGAGAGAGTTGTCTTCCACCTCGTTTGTAATATTATGATTTTCGTTGTCGATATTTCTGAGGAAACTTTTGACATGTTTTACGAAACTCGATCAGATTATTTGCGGTATCGGTCAACGCAAAATTTGTAAAGATACATATTTTTTTAAATCAATACGGTCTGATCGATGACGTTTCGATAAAATTATTTGTTTATCTTCGATCTCTGTGAACACCGAACTCAATAAACACTTCGACGAGTCAATCTTCCTTCATTATTTTTCACGAATAGCATTTTAATTATAATCGTTCGTAAAATATCGTGATTCGACTGTTATTTTCCTGTCACGTATTAATGCGGAACGTATTCACGTATCGTAATTAATTCTTCGACAGTGCATGATGAATTAACGCTAATTAAACCATCCAAAGTTCTCAATCGGAAAAACTTTTCTATTAAAACCATCGAGGGTCCTGGCCTCGATACAGAACGCTTTATTGAACGAGGAAATTATTTTTCCTACCTCTGTATAATAAACTGATCGCAAAAACTTTAAAAATCACCGCCTTACTGTCTACCTATCGAGTGTCGCTAGACACTGTTCAAAAGATGTAACGCTACGATAAAAAAAAATAACAATAACCAACGTCGAACCGAGTCTACGCGGACGACCGATAAGAAAAAGGGGGCGTGGCCAGTGTCTCCGCCCACAGGGGACAATGTTCAATTCGTCGAAGTATACACGGTGCGTCAGGTGCTAAATTAAATATCCTGAACGAATCCTATCCCCGTGAAGCTTGTCTAATACGATTTGTACCACGGTTTATCCAACAACCTGTAAGATATGGCTTTTTACGCGCGAAGGGACGCGGAGTCTTCGAGGAGGGCAAAAATATCCCGTAGGCGAGCGTATTCCTCTTAATTGGCCGCGTTTCATATAAATGTATTTCATTTCACGGCTCGACGATCCCTCTCAAGAGTGATGTTTTTCGGAGCGGAGATTTATCGCGCATAGAGAGGCCGCTTTTTCCTTGCCGCGAGGGACATTATCCTTCGAGGAGGCACCGCGACGGCAGAAGGAGAAAGCTGGCCCGCACAATGGATTCCTTTGTCCGACCTAATAATACAGGATATCGGGCTGCCCTCGTCCGTATCTGTCGATCGGGTCAGGAATAACCACGTCGCGATACAATAATACGTCCGATCGTTTTCGATAATGCCAGGATGGGGAAGGAACGTGGGGGACGTTGCGATGATTTAGCACGTATCGCGAGTTCGGTCGCTCGGATAACGCGAGGACTATTGAAAAATTCATTTGTCGACAGTGGGGTCGCGAACGTTCCTTTATTATGGACAGTCGAATTTCGCCTGTTCATTCGATTCCAGCATTCTTTTTTCTTTTCCTTTTTTTTTTCGCTCGTTCGAAGTTGATCTCGACACCGAAGAGGGTTTGCGAAACAATCGCGAACCTTCTGCTGGTCTTTTTTTTTTTTAGTGAAAAGATTTCAGCCGTTTTCCCACTTAGAAGATACAATAGCTTCGTGACAGAGAAAATTATCACTTGGTAGACGTCTGCGTGTCGAAGCATTAAGTCACTTTCCCACGTGAAGGATACGATAGCAATTGAGAAAAGTATCACTGGAGAATTGTCTGCAGGATAAAGCATTAAGCCATTTTTCCACTTGAAAAACGCGATAGGATTGAGATCGAGGAAATTATTACTCGACAATTGTCTGTACGCTGAAGCATTAAGCCATTCTCCCACTTGAAAAACGCAACAGCATTGCGATCACCTTACACAGTGGCCACACTTCGAGACTTTAAGCCACTCTCGCGCTTGAAAAATTAAACCGCGCTCTCTCTCGGATTGTTATTGATAAAAGTGAGGACTTATAACGTCACCGAGGATCCTCCGGACGATTTTGCGAATTTGCACGATTGCGGAAGCATCGCAGCCCTTCAGTTCAGGGGCAGCTACCCTCGATCCTCCCGATATACAGGAGAACCTTCTAAAATGGTACGAATTGTGACGAAAGGTGGCAAGGATCGAGCATTACTCTTTCCGAATCCAATCTTCTCAACATTGATGGTTCCGTTCAAAGGAGACCATCAGCACGGAAACGTTTCTTCCCCCTTGGTGCGGCACAACAAGAACCGCGGAGCCAGTGAACCGTTATGCAAGAACTTTCGATAACCACCCCCCACCCCCACTACCCCCATCGAGCGGAGACACGAGATACGATATCTCTCGCCCAGCGAATAAAACGGTGGACGTGCGGAAAAACGAAATGGAAATCAGAATGTGTCGTTAAACCCACGAGCCACCCCTCCGGTTTACTTACAACTTTCTCACCGTCGACTTTAAATCCTCGCCACCCTCCCCAACGCTCCTCACCGCTACCTCGTTCACTTCCACTCTATCCTTCTTCGTTTCACCCGTTCTCCCTTCGTGACCCGCTACAGACTCGATGGTGTGCGAACAAAAACCGTCGCCACCCTCCGTGGAACCCGTATTTTCCAATGGCAAGCTGCCCACCCCTCACCTGCCTACCCCTGCTGCATTATTGCGGTTTCCTTGTGCAAACGAAAATACCTTGCAACTCCCCCGACCCCTCAGGCGATGGAATTTATTTCACAGTCCCATTGACTGCGAAAGAAACGTATTTCGTTCTGGGCCGTCGTCCTGCAGGAACGGTCCCCCCTATCCTCCACCTCTCTGCCCCCCCCCCCCCTCCACGGCGGAGCACGTTGAAACGATGACAGGTTTTCTTATCGCGGGAAACGAGGTTAACGCGCTTGTACGTACAACTTTTTATAAATCGATACAGTCAACCGCGTACAGGTACCACGTTTGGGTGTAGTCTTGGTCCTTAACCGGTGGGAACTCGGGGTACTTTTTTTTCTCGTAGAATTGGTCGACGTTTTGTATTATCCAGTCAGGATAACTAGATGGATTCGAGTGGTTGTTATTAGCTGCGGATTAAATGCTTCCTAATATCATCGAATTATTAGCTTCACTGGAGGGATCCAAGTGTACTGTATCAGTTGGGTAGATTCAAATGGCAGTTGGATTTATGCGAGTATTGTATTTTTAACAGAAGAGATCGAAGTGTGAATTAATGCTTTTCTAAACTTTGAAATTGAAGATTAGGAATTACCAAAAATATTGGTGGGAAATTTAACTCGCGAGGTGACGAATATTTTTCATTGCTGAGTTTTTTAGATGTAGAGGAAGTAGGTTCGAACCGAGAGAAACTTTAAAACTAAAGATTAGGAATTAGTAAAAATATTGGTAGGAAGTTTAACTTACGAGATGACGAATATCTCTCATTGCTGAGTTTTTTTTTAGAGGTAAACGAAGCAGTTTCGAACCAAGAGGAGTGTCCAAGCTCGGATATGCTAACTTTATCGATGAATCATCATCAGATCCAGGACGAAATGCCTAATTTTTGATCGAATGAAATCTTCACATTCATTTTATAAAAATTGGAAAGTTCCCAACTTCGTTGATGCGAAAGTTCTCGAACGAGGAAAGAATTCTAAGAAGTTCGAAATCCTAGAAATAATTCCCGGAAATGCTTCAATTTGACATTCACGATTTATCGCCAATTACGGTAATTTATCGCGTCGTATACCTTTCCACGAACAGTTGCTCAAATACACGTAGCTCGTGTTGAATCTGTCGCCCGAGAAAAATAGATGCAAGGACAAACCGAAAGCAGCTTCTTAGGGTCGTTCGAGGCATTTACCCCCGGCGTCCATTTTAGGGAAGACGAACGAAGCCACTCAGCGCCCATTACTTACTCAAGCAGACTTCGCTACACCATGGAATCTATTTTCCCCAGTTCCGACGTCGCTGAATCGCTATTTACGCGCGACCAAGGACCAGGAATCCTCTTCTCGGTGAATTTCACTTCACCGTTGGCCATTTACGAATTTTCGAACGATTTTCGCGACCAGTTTCACTCCTATCGCTTCTCTGTCTCTTCGTCTTATATTCTACGTTTCCAAGTAACGAAAGGTTATAGGTGAAATTTCTTTCTATTTTTATTCAATTCATTCCTATCACATGGTCTTCCAAATCCCTTAACGAGCAATCAGTGAAATTGTAACGCAGAATCATCTAAGAACCGTACCATCGTACCAGTGGAATTTTAATCCAGGCTAAATCGAAATCGTCTCGAAGAAAAGAAACCTGGCGTCAGTTAGTATTATTCAAATGAAACTGCAACGTCAGAGAAGGCATAGAAATATATATATATAGAAAGAAAATCGTTACCTCTAGCGGTTGCATCGTGTCTTTAGATATGACAAAATGAAAATAAGTGCCAGCGGTGCAATTTACTTCTCGAACAAACGTAATTACATTTTTTCTTCCTCCATTCGAGTAACGCTCGGACACAACGAGGTCTTGCGCAACTGGAGATTACCATAATGCATGCACCGATCGAAACCATTGCACCGCGATTACAGTCAAATTAACGTCGTTATGGGAAACCACGAGTGTGTCCCGGGACGAGTGCCATAGCTTCGGTCTCTGGGTTATACTCTTTCGTTATTAACATCTTGAACACCTACTGATCTGGTCGACGTAAAATATCGCCGGCGTTCACACGGCTCGCCTTCTACGTCCTTTCTGCATCATTGAAGCTTCGTGGATCGTAACTATCCCAACAAGTAGCTCGTGGAGGTTGTCGAAACCGCGAACTGTGAACGTATCTCAAACTGATTCACACAGTTAACTCGAAGTATACGCACGTGGATGGCCGTCGATGAAATTTTAGATTTAAATTTTAGGGGTTCGCTGTTCATCGGATAGGGGTACGCGTTGACGGAAGTCCCCTCTAGCTTCTGTCATTCGATTAGCTGGGCTACAGTGCAAATGCAACGATCTTCGTGGTGCAAGGGTTACGAAAATGCATAAAATCGGCACATGGATTTCATTGGCGATGGTCAATCTTTTCATCGGATTGAAACTGTACACCAGTACAGTGGCAAACTAATATCGATTGATTTATTGTTTGTGTAATATTAATCAATAAATATTTAATATTTGTTCATTTATTGTGTATACAATACTAATAAATATCTAATATTGATTATTTTATTGTATATATGATACTAGTAAATAATTAATATTGATGAATTTACTGTATATATAATACTAATAAATATCTAATATTAATTAGATTGCTAATAAGATTACCCTTTGGTGAATAAAATTACTTGCTGAAAATTCAATAGTTTTTGTATGTAACGTCTGATAAAATTCGAGTGTTCCATTTATTTGACAGAACTATCTCTAATATATTGATTCCTGTTTTACTCGGATCTTTACTTTTTCGACAGTGCACGTTACTCTGAGAATCTTGTCTCGAGGAAAATTGGGTGATACGGTATAGTGTATTCGACGTTGTGGTGCAATGTCTGAGCACAACAGCCAAAGATAAGTAGGAAATCAGGAGAGAATATCTGGAAATGATATCGCGGACGGTATAAAGGGCTATTACATCTTTCAGTTGTAATCCTACCTATTTCTCTAAGTACACGAAACGTTTAGAATACTACACCAGTGTGGCACAGTACCATATTCACGAACAGATCGGATGCATCTTGACAAGACTGCAGGTACTGAAAGCAGAAGCTGTCTGTAACTCTAGTCTTCGTGGCGCGTATAAACGCGCGAAGATACCAGACAGGGTTCGTTTAGAACACCACCGGAGTGTTGTAATAACTTTTCCTGCTTTGAAGGAAGGAGTTATCGAATGTATAAATTACAGCTGTATAAAGTTGTCGAAAGTTTCTCGGTGCTTATAAAACTCGCGGTGCGAGACAGATAAGAGTGATTGCCAGTCGGGATTTTTAAGGAAACTTGAGGCAATTTTGCGGGGAAACTTAATGGAATTGCGTTAATGAACAATGGCTTACACCCTGCTAGGCTGATAAATGGTTCACCAATATTTATTGCTTACCGGTATTATAAGTTTAACAATCCCATTAATATACCGCGGATCAATTGTTACCGATTTAATACTATGAGATAAAAATTATAATTTACACAAGAAGTTTCGAGACTTGTCCAGTCCTCCGAAAGAGCTTTACAGAGTTTAGTTTATTTTGCATTTTAGTTTCGAATCACCTAAATACAGATATCTTTTAAAACTAATTTGGGTCACCGTAAATCTTCACGGATAACTGGAACACTGTTAGTATTCATATTGCGGGAACCAAGCAACTATCCAGAATCGATTTAGTTTCTATTTATCTTAGTTCGGTAAGCTCCGGTTAATTGGACAATTGTTGACTCGGAGTAAACTTTAAAATAACAACTTCGATAATAATAAACCTTAAAAAAAACGAACGGATCGGTAAAGTGACCGTAAAAACATCGCTTAACTGGGGCAGTCGTTTAATTGGACCAAAGTCTCTCGATGTATCTCAATTAAGCAGTACCCTCTGTGCGTTTCACGAGAGATGGTGAACAATATCTCTCTCTGAGAAAATATGAAAAAAGAATCAGGTCCGTGGTACGTTTAATACCAAGGTAATGTAGCTTTACGAATTTCAACAGAGATTTAGAACGATTGACAAACGTCTCTTCTTGTCATTCTCGTGTCATTCTCCAGCTTCTACTTCCAACCATTAATGTACTGGTAACATACATAAGAAGTAAATTCTTTGGTCAGTGTTAGAGTCGATGTTAATCCGCTTACTGCTTCGGCAAAGCTGATCCTGTCTCGGAAGATTAATCGTTTCAATGGTTTCCTATTTGTGAAAAATTGAAGTCAAATATAACATGTAACAGATCTTGGTAGAAGCCACCTAGTCCTACGACTCCAAAATTGAAAATCGTATGTTAGAATTTGATACAATTCGTTCAAAGAAAATAATTCCAGAGAAAGCAGTTCTCCCACCTCGCCATTGGAAATCATCAAATTTTATTTCGTTCGCTCTTTGTAAATATCAAGAACCAACAAATAAATTCCTCGATCGTAACATTTTCTATTAATTCCATCGAATCTGACCGGTCAGATTTCACCATCAGTCTGCTGAGAAAAGGGATTTACAGAACTATTACTCCAGAGATTTCACCACACCTCGAATTGAATTTCCACAGCAAAGGAAGTCTTTTCCAACACCAGCGACCTCCGCGTGCCCACATAAAGTTCACGACCCAAGAATTTTTCCGTTCGGGAACTTGGTCTCGCACTTACATCGACAATTTCTCGGAAGAAACGTTCCCTGTTCTCGAAATCGAACAGAGGCATCGATCGATCACTTTCCCCGGTATCATTGACTACCGATTAAATTTTACGAATTACCATCGAGACTCTAGCCGGCCGAAAACCCGCCGGTAGGCTTATCGAGAGCCAGTGGACAGGTTCGATTAATCTTACCGCCTCCTGCGACTACCACCACCCACCGGCTGAAACAATGCGCCGCATCTCGCATAAACTTCCACGCACGCCTCTCCGCCGCTAGAAACTGGTAGCCACTCGTAACTCCTCACCGAACCGGCGCATATAGATACGCGCGGGACTCTCCGCAAGCCTCCAGGTGAGATAGAGCCTCGAGGCTCGACCGTATCGTTCGATATATCGCGGGAAGTGCCGGCTGCCAGCCCTGTCGACAGCTACGGAGCTGGAGTGGCCATGCGTGTCGCATCAACGCCGCTCGTGCACGCACGCGTGCAAGAACCGACGCGCGTGCTGAAGCTCGAAGAGGGCCTCGCAAACACACCGGCTGCCGGGAGATGATACCACGGTGCACTTCAACATCCGCGGCACTCGCGAACCAGCTTCTTCAACGTTAACGCCCTAGCTACGATGGCTTTCGCGGTATGTTTGGGGACCGAGACGGAGTTAACCCGAACCGTCGTGTTGCATTTGGTTTTGTAGATTTTCGAGTAGAGGAGAGAGTCTAGGGCTGGAGACAGTGTAGTCTACATTTTTTTTTCAAAAGGAGTGTAATGGGTAGGAGGAAATTTGTGAGCTACGTGTTGGGGTAGGTAATCTTAACAAGTTGGATGTACAACTTGAGGTTGAAGTTGAATCTGTATAGTTCGATAGAGTAGTAATGCTGGAGCTAAGGTAGAATGAGTTGGAACTGCAGTACTGCATTGGGTTTTGAAGATTTTGGAGTAGAAGAGGGAGTCTAGGGCTGGAGACAGTGTAGTCTACATTTTTTTTCAAAAGGAGTATAATGGGTAGGAAGAAATTGATGAGCTACGAACAAGTTGGATATACAACTTGAGGTTGAAGTTGAATCTGTATAGTTCGATAGAGTAGTAATGCTAGATATAAGATAGAATGAGCTGGAACTGCAGTATTGCATTGGGTTTTGAAGATTTTGGAGCAAAGGAGGATATCTGAAGTTGGAGACAGGGGATTATACAAGGTGTTTTAGAAGGAATGCGGTGAGTATGAGAAAATCGATGAACTACGGTTTGTGGTAGCATAGTTTACTAACCTTGATAACTTGGATATTCAACATATCTAGTTTGAAATTGTACACACGTTTATCTGACACTGAAACTCTAATAGAATGGATCGGAACTATAACATTGCGTTGAATTTTGAAGGTTTTGGAGTAGAGAAGTGGATTCTAGGATACGGGAAACCCTAACTACGGGTTAGGGTAGGAAAGTTTATTAATCTCGATATCTTAAACATTGACTCGGTATTAAATTCGAATTTCTATGACTCGGTAGAGTAACACAGGGATTGAGATTGAATGAGCTGGAATAGCAATGTTACATTCGATGTTGAAATTTGTAGAGTAGATCGTGCAGACGTTTGACCGATCATGTGACTCGGATAGAACGAGTCAGAACAGAGGTATTGCATTGACGTTCGAAGGTTTTGAACCAGGAGTGGGTGTAACAGCATAGGGCAGAGTTTCGGAAAGTTTCGATGCAGGATGTCGAACCACCCACTGCCTGTCGTTTCAGTTACACCGACACTTTCCAAATTAAACATTGAACACTCGAGTCTCAAATGTAAAACTCTCGTTCCAATAATCTGGGCTAATTGTGCAGCCAACAAATTTATACGAAACTCTTTGGATCCTTCGATGTCTAATTATTAAATTACAGTGCCCTTTCGAGTATCCAATTTTCGAGCTGTCTTCGGAGTCTTGTTCGACTATAATTCTGAAAACGTAACTCAGGTTCCTCTCATCTCGTTGCAAACTCAATCTCGGCGAAAAACTTACGAATTAAGGTATTTTCTCTACCGACTTTTTTACGATTTCATCGTAAAAGTTTACATTCGGCGATGATATTACGCAATTCCACGGTTGTTACGCGCAATATTGTTTCGCGCTGAAACCGTTTATTAATGAAAACCGAGAAGATAACTGTAACTAAGGATCTCGGTTACAGCGGACAGAGCTACTTTATTCGCAGAAACTGGCGTCGTCTCCAGCCCGGTATAAAACGGGGCGACGGAGAGCCTCGCACGGAAAAATATTAGCTTTCTTAATGGGAGTTTCGAGGAGGAGAGAAACCTATTTATTCTACGGATACAGATAGTCGTTTACGCGAAGGATAAGGGCTCGTTTTACGGTGTGCCCTCGGGTCACCGATAAGAACTTCCTCGCAAACTATCAGCCCCCTTTCGGGCGAGGTTTCGCGACTCGTAGGTGGCACCGTTATCGCCTCGATGAGCGATTACTCGAACAATTTTAGTCTGTCGTTGGTCAAATTATTCCGCGAGAAGAAACTGGTGGAAACAAACAACAGCGATCGGGAGTAATTTCCGAGGAATAAATTTATTCTTCCGAAAAGAAAATGTTGGAAAACGTTAAACTTTCCATCGAGAGTCTACAATCATTTTTAAAAATATATCTACCAATTATTTTCCCCGATCTGTCCCACACAATCTTACGTACAGTATAGAACAATTTTTAACGCGCAAACCTTTTAACTTATCCATCGTGGAGCCTTTCATCGCGAAGTGTAGGTTAAATCTACTCGTTCTCTCTCGAAGCAAACATTCTGTTGAACAATCGTACATACGCTTTACATCCGTTCACGAATTGCTGCGCTCGAACCGCAACAAAGGGTTTTCTGAAACGATCCAAGTGTGTGCTTTCGAGGGCGCAATGGAATCCGTGCGTGTAGACCCCGTTTTGATGCGGTCGCAGCAACGCAACGTACACCTACCATACCGAGCGAATTTTATTAATACACCATGTACACTAATAGCACGTTCAGCGTTGTATATCGAGAGCTCGAAAAATTTGATCCTCTTCTATAAATTCGACCTCCAATATTTCGAGACCAGATCGTAGAAGCCAGATTCGCGTCCGAGTAAATAAAATCGCGGACACGTTGACCGGTGTCGCGAATCACACCGGAAGGAACAATGATTCCGCGTGTATTCGCGTGAAAACCAGTGGACGAAGTTTCGTTCCTCCTTTCGGTGGGTCTGGCGTTTGTTTTCTATGGGAACGGGAAGATTTACAGCGACGACACTGCGCACAGATCTATATTTCTCTTCGGGATCACTTGCGGCATCAGTCATGCAAGGTATTCTCGTGTCAGCGTGGCAACGCGCGAGATAAACTCATCTATCATTCTTCGCGAGCTACTCGTCTACCAACTGCGAGGCGAAGCTGAGGAATTCGCACTTTTGCGAGCGGGATATAAATCGGTGCCGGAACGCCCCGCGATGTTCCGTTTGCAATAGGGAGGAGGACGGGGCGGACATTTCGTTGAAAATTCGATTCTGGCTGGATTCTTGAACGTAACGTTTCCAGGTCCTTTTGCGATGTAATGGCATGTTTTATCACGGAGGATAAAGTTTCACGACGGAGGTGTATCGTCGAGAACGACTTCAAAGAGCGTAGCCAGTTCGGCGAGGAAAACGATGAATTCGAAAGTCACGTATCGTTGCATTTGTCTCGGAATCGCGTGCAACTCAACCACGATAAAGACGTGCAATCTCGTTGGAAAACATCGGTGACCTCGAAACCTTGACAACCGGCGACCTTGAGAAAAAGGTTCCAGAAAATCGTAACATTTGTATACTTCGAAAGAAATATTTTTCCCATTCGAAATTCTCTTTGTACGTTAACGAACGGAACATCGAGAAAACGTTACCAAATCGTTACACATGTACCCCTTTCCAAACGAATATTTTTCTCATTCGAAATTCTCTTCGTACGTTAACGAACATTGAGGGGAAAAATGTTATTAAATCCTGACACGTTTACCACTTGGAAAGAAACATTTTCCTCCTTTAAAATTTCTTTCGTATCTCGCGAAAGGCGATCTCGAGCGAAAAGTTTCGCCGATCGCGTTCGCTACTCGGTATTGTCGCGAACAAAAAAAAAAAAACAAAAGAGACTGTTCGAGACGTTGAAATTGAATGCGACACCCTGTACGCGTAAACGATACAGGGGATTTGTAAGCAGCGTCCGTTAAACGGTACCGAAAACATCGATCCGTTATAATTCCTACGGGATGGAAGACGACTAATATTTTAAATCCTTTAATCAACGCCCGTAAAGAAACCTCCGGCGGATTTATTCCGGGAAGCCGTGACAAATGTTTTTCACACCCTGTACGAACCGTGTAAGCAAACCGTGAACAGAATCCCGACGCATCGGACGGTCAACCCCGTGTAATAAGGGTCCATCGATCAGGCCAGGTAGAAAAAGAGGAGTATCCGCCGCGGAACCCCGAACTACCTCCAGTCAAGTTCCAACCGTGGAGGGGTCTCGCGTTCGCACCTACCCGGCGGCTGGAAGCCAGGCCGGGCAAAATCCGGTGAAACCAGGCCGAAAAGGCTGGGGGGCTATGGCGATCAATCACCCGGCCGCGCGAAACCTCCGCCTGCGAACGACGAAAAATGACGCAGCGTGTACGCTCGCGGGGCTTACCCGCGCGGCGTAACGTCCGTCCTCTCCTCCGATTACAATGTCCGCGGGACCGAGGGGGCTCCTGTTTCCCCGCGGCGAGCCGACGGATTTACGGCCAACAACCGAGAAAACCACCGACGCATATTTATCCCCCGCGGATCACCGGTAACATCGGTCACGCCGATCGAGAGGAGCAGAGAGGGAGAGAGAGAAAGAGAGAAGTAGAAAGTGAGCGAGAGAAATAGAAAGGGAGCAAGAGAAATAGAAAGGGAGCAAGAGATGTTGAAAGGGAGCGAGGGAAACAAAGAGAAAGTAAGAGAAGTGGAAAGAAACAGAGAGGGAGCAAGAGAAGTAGAAATAGAGCTAGAGAAACAAAGAGAGAGCAAGAGAAGTATAAAGAAACAGAGGGAGAGTACAAGAGAAGTAGAAATAGAGCTAGAGAAACAAAAAGAGAGCAAGAGAAACAGAGAGCGAGGGCAAGAGAAGTAGAAAGGGAGCAAGAGAAATAGAAAGGGAGTAAAAGATGTTGAAAGGGAGCGAGGGAACAAAGAGAAAGTAAGAGAAGTGGAAAGAAACAGAGGGAGAGCAAGAGAAGTAGAAAGAAACAGAGAGATAGAGTACAAGAGAAGTGGAAATAGAGCTAGACAAACAAAGAGAGAACAAGAGAAGTAAAAAGAAACAGAGAGAGAGCAAGAGAAGTAGAAATGGAGCTAGAGAAACAAAGAGAGAGCAAGAGAAGCTGAAAAGGAGTAAGAGAAACTGAAAAGGAGCAAGAGAAACAAAGGGAGAGCAAGAGAAACAGAGAGCGAGAGCAAGAGAAGTAGAAAGGGAGTAAGAGAAACCAAGAAGGAGCAAGCGAAGTGGAAAGGGAGCAAGAGAAACAAAAAGAGAGCCAAAGAAGTAGAGAAAGAGAGAGAGAGAGAGAGAGAGCAAGAGAGCAAAAGAATCGGAGAGATAGCAAGAGAAACAAAAAGAGAGCAAGAGAAAGAGGGAGAGAGAGAAATCCTGAAGTCTTGGAGTCCGGCGATAAGATCGGCCATTATCTCGCGTATCGTTCGTTACCCTCGAATATCCTTAGGCTTCCTCGGCCCGTCACCGGGGGCCAGTTTACGCTCGTCGGACGCCCGTAAAGCACGGAGGACGCGCGTTTACACGCCTCCGAGAAAGAAAACGCGGCCCGAGACCCATCCCTCCCCCCAGCCCCGATGCACCGGCATCGAACACCGCGGCGAGGAAAGGGGAACACGGAGCCGTTGGACGTCTCAAAGACACCCGTCTCGGTTTTAATAAATGACCCCGTTGGCCGCTGGGCGTGAACGCGACGCTTTTCAAAGCAACGTTTGCGGGGATCACGAAACGCGGTGAATACGATGCGCGGCGATCCGGGGAACCGGGAGCCTTGAAACGAAAGATCGGAGGTGCGTGAGAGGGTTTTGATTGATTAGGATCGGAGTGCCGGAGGGACTGGCCGGCCATTGTGCCGCGGAGATTCGAGTAACTCGAACTGCTTTAAATCACGGTTCATTTACTCGGTAGTGAAACGTACCGCGGTTGATGCGCCAAGAATTGTGGGACCACCGGGTCGAAAATCTCTTCGGAGTTGCGTCAGGGAATGTTAATGGAGCCGAGACGGAGGATCTATACGTTGATCATCGGAGCGGGTAATTCGGTAGCTGGTGCAACGAGAAAGTTCGAGCGAAAGCATACGGGATATTGGAAAGAGAATGCAAGACGAAGGGTATCGACTAGCGAGTCGAGGGCTGTCGGGTAGCATCGGTCTACTCCGCTCTGTTGGCGCATCAACCGAGTGGTACAGGTTATTTCTAAACGAAGCTGGGTCGGGGATCGGGGAACCTTTAACGGAAGGAATCTATCGATATTCTTGAACGACACTTTTGTACGAATTTTTGACACTTCACTGTTGAGATCAACAGGTTCTTTGGCTGTAACTTTGCAACGAAATTTATCCACGAGATAGAGGATTCCCTACAGAGGATCCAGCTCGAGGGTAGAGTCCCTGAGTGTGGCGCCAGGCTTGACCAAAATACGTGACCTAGTATCACCACCGGAATCTGATGTTAGTCGTTAGGAAGAGACATACGGATAAACTCGAAGCGAACCGAGCGAAACCGAGTATAGATATCCCTTGGTTAACTTTATTTTCATTTAGGACGGACGATGAACGAGACCACTCGTTGGGTCGATCTTTATTTATCCGATAGTATTTCTCGCATCATCCTTTGTAAGTTAACCTTACTTTCATCAACGACAGACGATGAATGAGACCACTTGTTGGGCCTTCCGTCGATCTTTGTTTATCCGATAGTATTTCTCGCGTCATCCTTTCCAAGAAAGAATCTCAATGCGAAGTGGACCGAATAAAAGTGAAAACAGAGGTTCTTTGTCAAGTTAACCTCATTTTGATCCAGTACGAACGTTAGCGACACATGTTTAACCTTCTGTCGATCTTCGTACGGTAATAATTCTCACAGCATTCTCGCTACGCAACAATCTGTTCAATCGACGTCCTAAGAGGTGTCTCTGATCCTCGTAGTCGTATAACCACATCACCGTAAGCTCGAGCCAGCGTTGAACGAGACGCTTGTCAACAAACGCGTTACAGTGTACGGTCAAGGTTTCCTTCGTCGGTCCAATCGGTCATTCTCGGGGAAATGGACAAACATTTCGCGACAATTCAAGCAACGGGACATCAGGCGATCGTGGTTAATTCGTATTGCGACCGGTGGACAGTCCAGGTGGCCGAAACGATCCACGGATCAAACGCGCGTAACCGAGCGATCAGGATCTATCGGTCCACCTTGGTGTTCGCTCGTCATCACGTGTTTCGATGTAATCAGCACCTCGTGTTTACTCGTCGGTGGGATCAGACGGATTCAGGAGGATGCTTCGCGCCCGTAACTCGACGGAAATTGCAAGGATGACGGATGTAGATCGTTGTCCTGCATCATGGATTTGTCAACAACGAAAAGATCGGGCCGAAAACGCGTTTCGCGATCCGAGATATTCCGAACGAGACGTAATCCTCGTTTCGACGTGAGCGAACGTGTCTTGAAAGTCCCGTTGAATCCAGAGAGATCGAATTTGACAACGAACAGAGAAACGTTGATAACCGTGGAGATGTTTCGAGACAACTTCGTTACTCCAAGTGATGTATCTTTCGATCAGAAGAATTCTAAAGAATCGCATCGAACTTCTAGCTGCTTCCAAGGTCTACCTGGAACGAAAGGTTAGCTTATATTTTCGTAACCTATTTTAACGAATAGTTCTAATAACTGCTCTTGGAAGCTTCTCACTTCTTTCAATGCTTCATCAGCTGATCAATCGGAGCTGTTCCTTTCCATTTCCATCGTGCTGTATTTTTTCTTACAAAATTCAACCTGTAGGATCTCGAGCAATCGAATCGACTCGACTCGAAGATCGACCTCCAATGAATCATTGTTAAGATCTACGAACGAACACAATCGGTCTAATACTCCCACTGTAAAAATTATATCTATAAATCTCCCTGTCAGAAATATCCCCAATTCAAGAACTCGAGTTCTCGACATTGTAATACGTTCATCTGCCTAAGAGTATTCGGTCGCATCTGTAACGATATCTACAATTATAAAAAAGAGTAATCTATAAAGATACACGTGATCAGTACCGTATCGTAATAACTACAATGATAAAAAAAAATAATCTATAATACACGTGGTCAGTATCGTACCGTAGTAGCTACAATTGGAAAGAAAAAAAAATAATACTCGAAAATACACACGGTCGCTGTCGTGCGTCTCTCGATCTTAAATCTCGGTACCGGGAACTCGACGAATCCGTGCGATCCTTCTGCAGCTCGTCGAAAAATCAACAGGCAGGAAGAAACGGAAAATACAAGTTGTTCCTTCTCCAGAGATACAAAGCAACAGGACGAGGGGCCAGAAGAAAGAAAGGAAGGAAGGAAGGAGGTGGATCGTTAGCCGTTAACCATCACCCAGGGCAAGACGTTGTCGTAACGGGGTTCATCGTGGCCGTCCATTACTTACGTCGCGTAATATTATAGCTTCCTCATTAGAGAACGTAAGGGCGAACGTAAACGAAACTTGCCCCAGGGTGCGCGGACTACGGGGGTCACCGCGCCACGACGTAATGACGACGGGTCGTCCGGAACAATCGTTCATTTTTTCTCTCTTTCTCTCTCTCTCTCTCTACCTTTTATTCTCTCATATTTTTTTCTAGACGAACGACGAACAATAGGTCCGAGAGATACCCGTATTTCTTATTTGCCTGGCTTAATTCGTTCCGCTTGTTTCTCGGCTTTATTAGCTGCTTGTTTGCGCGACTCTTCGGTCGAGGAAGACTCGTTTATTTCACGCGCGAATTGGTAGCGACGACGATGTCGGGATACTCTATCGGGAGCGTTCGCTAAGTTATAAATGGTTTCCAATACAGCGGAGTCTCTCCGTTATCCGAATTGATAAAGAGACACGGTGGTTCGGATAAGAGGATGGTCGGATAATGGAGCTGTCGTACCGCCGCGACGTTGATCGTTCTGTTCCAGGGAAGGTAATGTGTTTATTGTACGAGAAAAGTAAGGTCTCTTGTAGATCCGCTCGAAAATTGTTTGGATTCGGTTTGGTTTGATAGTGTACAGCTGATAGCGTACTGTTGTTGTACTTTGATATCATTAGGTAGATGGTATATGCTCAGTCTCTGTGATCGAAGAATTGCAATAGCGATGTGTGTCGGTATTATTTTATAAAAATTCATATTTTTCCTAGAGTCCAGGGATTTTTACTGCGAGTATTGTGGGAAAGTTGTTTGATATCAAAAGAAACTGTAATTTAAGGAATATGTGTTTTTTTTTTTATTGTATCCTTGAATGTTCAATCTTTATCTCGAGGCAATTACTGTAATTATACAAGACGAGTCAATAAGGTCAGTATCTCGTTACCTATCGATCGATCGAGCAATTTTTCAAGCGAAATGCCTTTTCAATGTTGTGCATCTTATGTATTCGGATACATCGAGACAGGCTTGAACGTTTTAAACCACGCTGAATAATTTCGTTTAAAGGTTAAATTGAATAATCGATACTAAAGTGATCTCGAGTTGACCTTAGAAAAATATGCAGTGTCGTTTGTGAAACTCAAGATCACCTTAATATCCCTGAAGATATGCGACGTAAAGAGGGATTCGTTCGATAAGTCTCTTTAAATACGATGTATTTCGCATGAATCGTTTCTCGATTAAATCGATACGTAACGAGATATTTCAGACAGCAGTTCTTACGGATACACACCCCGTACAGATATACTAGTATATATAGTACACGCTCTGTAAGCGTACTAATATTTTATTCTCGGTCCCAGACTTTGCGTTTCCAGTGAACGAAGAAATCTTCTTTCGTCGCGCACAGAATCGATATCAAAGAAAAAGATTCCCTCTCGTATGCCCCGTTGATTGTGGATCGGGAACAAAGCGAAGAAATTGTAATCGTACGAGAGAGAAAACGTCGGAACGAATACCCATCGGTTCTGCGCGGAGGGTTAATTTTATAAACGAATGCGTCCCGAATCTATCGATTAATGGAAGCATTTTAATTCCCGCGGTGATACGAACCACCCGCTGTAAATGTGACTGAACTTTACTTCGAATTGAAAACCTATCGGTGAAACCTGTTAACGCGTCTAGGCAACAGAGTAAATATTCCCCAAGGAACAAAAATCCCCGATCGAAGATACGAGTCTCAGCGGGGGGATCGAAACTCAGTGAATTAATTCGATAGCGCGAAACAAAGGCGCGTAGAATCCAGATCGTTGGTGAATAAAATAATTGATCTTCGCGCGTAACAAATATTCTCCGAGGACCAAAAATCCATCGCGAAGAAAAAAATTAATCTTCGCGCGTAACAAATATTCCCCAAGATCGAAACAAAGGCGCGTCGAATCCAGATCGTTGGTGAATAAAATAATTAATTTTCGCGCGTAACGAATATTCTCCGCGGATCAAAATTCCATCGCGAATAAAAAAATTAATCTTCGCGCGTAACAAATATTCCCCAAGAACCAAAAATCCATCGCGAATAAAAAAATTAATCTTCGCGCGTAACAAATATTCCCCAAAGATCAAAAATCCACGATGAAGGACACGAGTCGCAAAAGGAGGACGATTCGCGAAATTCTCCGAGCGATGAAATTTTTCATCGATCGAGACTCGGTGAATTAATTCGCGCGAAACAAAGGTGCGTCGTTCGAGAGGTGGAAAAATTAATTTTCGCGCGCAACAATGGGGAATTTTTTTTTTTTTCTTTTTTCTTTTCTTTTGGAGCGGGGGCTTAAACGAAAATATATAGACGCAACTTCCATCGTCGTATGACGGAGTAAAATCGATTTCGAATCGATGCTCGTCCGTTCGAAACGCAGAGGTAATTTATCCGAACGAAAACCGGAAGTCCCAACGGCCGGCGAACGGAGGCAGCCGAAATTGGTATGCAAAACGAGATAAATCACGCTTACGTCCGCCGCAGCTGCAGCTGCGAAGCACGGATTCGTTCATCACCCGAATCCGCCGCTTTCCTCGGCCAGGCTTCGGTTTTGTATCGCAATCTGAATGCGAACAATCAACGGGAGGAATCGTTCGGGCGGACTGTTCGCGGATTAAGAATTCCGCGCGGGGAAATTCACTTCGTGAATATCGATGCTGGAGAAAATCGTCGTTAGATCGATTGTCCGGGACAGGTAGGTCGATCGTGCACGTTGCATTAATATTCTCCGTTAAATAATCAACTTTGACCGTTTCTCGAGCTACGTGTACCGATTGTTTCGTTCGAGATACGATCATTGATTTTTATATCGAAAGAGTTATAATGTGCTTTGTATCGTAGAATTTCAAGTTTCAACGTTGGAAATTATCAATTTATTTTTATTCTACCATTATGTACGACTACTTTACGAACTTTCTGCACGTTTTACAACGTTATACAAATTCAAGATCGTTCCGAGTCGCATCCACGAGCTTATACCTGTAAAACGCAGCGTTATATTTCATTCGAAGTATGAAACCTTGAACGAAGAACGTATAGAACGGGGCGTGTGAAGATCGTTGTGTCATGCAGCTGTTTTCACTTACCACGGTCAGTCTTCGAGTCATTCCGAGATCGTCTCGTCGAGAAACATCATCGCGACGATCGTTCCCGCGTCTACGAGCTCGTATCATCGAGAAAAAAGTACGTTGTTTCTTTGAAAACTATCAAACCTTGAAAAATAAGAAGAAGGTACGGGCGGTAAGCGTGCGAAGGTCGTTACGTCGTGCAGCTGTTTTCAATTACCTCGGTCAGATCCAAGGTCGTTTCGAGATCCTGTCGTCAACATTATATTTCATTAAAGAATATCAAGCCTTCGAAGGAAAAAGCGACACTTACGAAACACGCGTGAACGAACCGGAATTCGTGAAATAATAAATGTCCGTTTTCTTCCTCTCCAGTGGCATTATCGTTTGCGTAGAGGATGAAAAAAGAAGGAAGAGAAAAAAAGAAAGAAAACAAAAAGAAATTGCAATCGGCCCAAAGAAACCGGTGCTATTACCGTAAGAAACGTCAGAGTGTATCGAAACGCGAGCACAGAGTTATCGAAAACAATTTTCCGCAATGTCTGAGGGGCCCGACCCCTCGAAAGTGATTTTTGAAGTAATGGCGACGCCGGGATCGCAGCGAGCGTAAACGCGACTGCAATTTTTAGCCTCGACACGGTTTAGTCTCGCTTCGAACGGTGCTCGCACGTTCACAGGCGCCTCTCGACACGTGCAAGTGCATTTCCGTGAAACAACTGTCATCGGCCACGCAAGGAGAGTGCTTTCCGGAAAGCGATGCAATTTCTGCGAGAATATCTCGGTCCTTCGTAGGAATAAGATTCCCGGAGGATCGTCGATAGGGAATTGTTGCATCGTTGTCGAACCGTGTACAGAGTTGGTGGAATTTTTCGTGCGAGAAATCGTAACCAGAGACTCCTGCCGGCGCTATCGATCTCTGTGGAAACACTAGACCCTGCATCTCGGACCAAAACGATCCCGTTTAATCGTAAAACGTCCCTCTATCGTCGATCGATCAATCGGTAGACCCTACACTTCGAAACAGAACGATTTTATTTAATCTCGATACATTTTTCTATCATGAGCTGATCAATCGGAGTTGTTTCTTTCCATTTCCATCGTGGTGTACTCTTTGTTAGAAATTGAACCTCTAGAATCTCGAGAAATTGAATCAACTCGACTCAAAGAATCGACTGATAGTAAAAGGCCCAAAGTGTGTTCAACCGATGTATCAACTGATAGTATGTCTGTGAAAAGTTAAATCTGAAAATCAAACGAATCCTATTCAATTTTAAAACATTCTTCTATCGTCAACCGATCGATCACTAGACTCTACAATTCGAACTAGAACGATTCTATTTAATCTCGAAACATTTAGAATTTTTATTCATTTCGAACGAAAGAATTTATCCACGAACAGGTTAACGCAGATCTACCGAGGTAGAGCCTTAAACTCAGAACGAACCTCGAGTATCTATTATTTATTCCACGGGCTGACGTTCTTATATTTGTTTCGCGACATGATGATGTCACGAGATGACACGTTCCCCGTGTTGTCGGGGATGATATCGAAGAAATGGAAAAGGGACGTCAGAAGGAATAATAAGGAACGATGACAACCACGGAGCAAAGAAGGCTGATGTGTAAAAATGGAATCACCGAATCTTTTCGTTCGTTTCTAATTTCTGACGTTCAAAATTGAACCGTCTAATTGTTGTTCGTACTTAAGCTGGTTCGTCTCGACTCTGAATTCTGTTCTCCAATTAGAAACGGGTTTGACCCAAATCTTGAACTTCGGTGTTGCCTGGAAGCGAAAGATTCGTGCAGAGATCGTATCCGTTGACATACCGCGAGGAAGAATCGAAAGTCATCACGGTGACGATCCGTGGAAGTTGAGACCATCGCGTCCAGAATTGTCCGGCACGGAAAACCGGTCGAGCTGGAAGTTCTTGCAGCGAAGCATTCCATTTCAGTTGGAAAGTGAGGAATAAACCCAGGGAACAGTGAACATTGACCTTACCCGGAAGCGCTTCCCCAACAAAGAACCATTTCCAGCGAACTTCGCCGATTGTTTTAATCATCGAGTAACCTCGCTGGATCTCTTTGTTAATTTCTGCTATTGCGGCACGAAAAAATGCGGACCTTTTAATAGGTTCCTCCACGCTCTCGGAGCCAAAGTACCCCCAGTTCCAACATTATTCTTCCAAGTCTTCCGCATTAATTCTTCTTTGCTCCAAAGTGGTCCGCGTATAGTACAAAATAATCGTAAAGATACGTTCCTCGTTGTTTTCAATCAAGGATATATTCTTCGTTGTCTTCGATCAAAGACACGTTCCTCGTTGTTTTCGATCAAAGATACGTTCTTCGTTGTTTGTTGGATACCTCTCCAGTAAATTCAGTAAAGATCCAACACGTGAAAGAGTTGTGAGAAAGAATTATCGAATTTTAAATCTGTCGCGAACCAACGAACTCGAATCCAGGTGTTACACTATCCCAATTCTATCAGGTCTCGTGAACTTAATTCAGCGAATACCCGAGACGTAAGATCGGAAGTATTTAAGATCGAAGCAACGCTCGAGAAGACATAGTAGATTCGAGATTACGTTCAGAATTACGCAAACGCTGTAAATAATAAACCGAGGCCAAGGAATGGCCGCCACGGAGCCCGGAGCTTAACTCGGGGCAATCTGTCAAGCTGCCTATTAATTTGAGAGGTAGCGTCGACTAGCCACGCGAACAGAATCCCAAAAAGCAGCCCGTCCAGGAACAATGCTCCCGTAGGCGTTGAGGCGGCCGATCATCCCTTTTACCAACCCCACCGACCGTGCAAATCTCCATCGGAGACCTCCCGCTACTCGTTGAACACGCTGGCGGTCTACGATGGCGTGCGAACCACGCGAAGATGGGATAATTTCCCGCTCGTGCCGCGTCGTCACGCGATCCGCCGGACGCTCCTCCGCTTTCAGAGGCCGCCGACGACATTTGCATACTGCATGCGGTGCACCGGTTCCCGCTATAACGCGCGACACCGTCCCACCACGGAGTTACGTGCCGCCGCCCCGTGTCGGCGGATTTCGCGACGATCGCGATAGCAAACGCGCCGCTACCACCACTACCGTATCCCTCTTTCTTTATCGCGGTGGATCTTTTCGTCGGGACTCCGTTGATAGCCCGCGTTACGTTTTCGCGGCCGTGGGCCTTTCCGCGATACTTCCCTACCCGTTTCGAGATCAACCTTTCGACGTCGTCCGAAGAAGAACAACCGTTCTCGATCGTGCAACGTGTTACGATGAACACGGAGCGTTATATCGGTCGGTATTGTAGTGAGTGTTGTAGTAAGTCAGGGAGGTCAGAGGTGTCTCAACACCGAAGGGGTATCTGAATTGGGACACTTGGAACTGTCGGAGTCATCGAACGGAAGCAGTCGAAGTTTTGCTTCGTTGAGGTGAGATGATCTTGAGTTTGCTTCCTTGTACAGGGTAATTGTTTCGTTGAGGAGAGATGGTCATAGAGGGTGGAATTAGTTCAGTATTTAAGAGAGAGAAAAATTGGAATTCTCGAGATTGATGTCCTGGAATAGAGTACCGGTGTAGGTCGTAGATTAGAGTCTTGATGGGATTGCTTCCTTGTCTAGAGTAGCTGTTTTGAACACCCTTGTTGAGGTGGTAGATTTGGTTCAGTGTTAAAGAGTGCAGTCGTCTCGAAGTTTGCTTCGTTGGGGTGAGATGATCTTGAGTCTTCTTCCTTGTACAGAGACACTGTTTCGTTGAGGAGAGATGGTCATAGAGGGTGGAATTAGTTCAGTATTGAAGAGAGAGAAAAATTGGAATTCTCGAGACTGATTGTTGTTCTAGAATAGAGTACCGGTGTAGTTCATTGACCAGAGATGGTCTTCATGGGATTGCTTCCTTAAAATTCTAAGATCTCGAAAGAAGACCGTCACCAGCACCAATTTGTCAGTATCCTGCAGTGAAAAATTCTCGTGTCTTTACACTTTCTAATTGTTACGAAATCACTGTATTAATTCCATCGAGCATCGAACGATCATTATTGAGGATTGCAAGAAAACTTCACTGGTAGTGCTAATAGTGTCACGAAACCTTCACCATGGATTAACCGGTAGCAAGAGAACCTGGTGAAGTGGTTGACAGGATTGGACTATTCTCTGGTCCACTCGAAGCCCCAGGGTTGACAGGGTGCTTAGTCCCCAATCCCCTGATCCAGTTGATGAGGTAGGATCGTCAAATGGCAGTTGGTTGGCCCATATTGCGAGTCGAAACTTACCGTGTGAGCTGCGGTTAATCAACTCGCGCACCGTTCTTCGTAGACGGTAGAAATTTAGAAAGGCTTCTTGCCAACCGATATGGATATATGGGGCTTGCAACCCAATATCGTGCTGGAAATTCGCACTCCGCACGATTACGATTATTGAATGCACGCTCGAAGCCAATGGGGTTATATCGGTAGAGTCCTAATGCCAGGAGCAGGTGTATTAAATGCGTAAAGATAGAATGTAAGAGATAAAGTCTATCAGAAATTCAACCTATAATTTATCAATTAACACTTTGACGTCCGTTGTCGCATATACGCGACTTTGTTAATCAGCCGTTGTCACGCATACGAGATTTCATTCTTTCGATCTCTACGAGAGTCTTACAAAATTACAATTTTTAATTAATATAAATTCGATAAAATCAGGATTTGTTTAACATCGTTCAACGATGAAAGTACGTACATACTGGTAATATTCTTGGAGCGCTGAATTTGCTAACTTTCGATCCAAAAATGATTTAGAAGATTTTATCATTATCGGTCATACGAGTAACTTCTCGTGTTTCTAAAATGAGATGCTCGGTTCCAGAAATGACGAAGTCTCGTGATTGTGGCAGAAACTAACGAGTCGATGGTCCATCATTTATTTCATCAAGGTGGAAAAATCGTACTTCGGTATCGGTCGTTTGACACTTCGTATAATGGAGTGGAACGATCGTTCCCCATTTCTGCAATAATGTTACCTGACCGTGCTCGTTTCAGGCTCATCTGACAGACAGCAGTTTAAATTCCAAGGAACAGCCGAAAGCCTGATCGAGTTAACTTTCTCCTAACACGCGATGGGTCGATCGATCCTGCAGCTGTTTTTACGATCGATTATCGAACCCGGCGGGCAAAATACTTTCAGTCGTGGCAGGTCTGGTCGCGTCGTGAAAGACAAACAGAAAAGAAACATGTGCCTTGTAGGAGTTCGAGCTTCGAGGAACAAATTAATTCGCTTTCCTTCTTGGTGGTACTATTTACAACATCTTGGTACATAACCGAGTGTACCTGGTTTACGTGGTAGCGAATCTCTTGTGTTTCTTTTCCTCCGCTCTTTTATCCTCGGGCGATTATCAGTCTTCCTTTAATTTAATACAATTTTGCAGACTGTCGTAACGTATCTTTCGTGTTGATACCGACGGTAAGTCCTCTTTTATCATAGCTGTTATATCGTCGCTAAAAAAATGTTCAACGTTGATTCGCGTTATTTTACATTAAACCTTACCAAAGTCTAACTTTTCTATTCTTCCGAAATAATATTTTAACTCCCTGACTCAATTTTCCAACTTTTTGCTAACGTGGAGCGTCAAGAACAATAACACTGTTTAAGTTTATCGATCGCTTCGTCGCTGTTTTCAATATTAAAATCTCCTTAGCAATTTTAAGGATCTCTTTGCACGTTAAGGATCCGTGGCTGGAGATACTCCAGATTGTATTTTTATTATTAATGTGCACATTTCGAACCGAAATTGACATTTCGTTGTATCCGATACGCGAAGGTTGAACCATATTTGCATATCAGTTTTCATCAAAATTGTACAACTTTCCCTATAGATTGCCCATTGTCTCGTATATCAAGTTTACGAAGGGTGTACCCATAAATCGGGATATCGGGCAAAAAACATTTTCAGATGTTATCGAAACCTCGTCCAGACCTATACCTTCGCAAGCACAACCTAATATAGACCTCGAATTATTTGACCTTATCGAGTTCCTTGAACTATACATACCCAGACCATTCGTTGATCTTATCGGTATCAATATTTACTACATAATTCACCGCAGAACTATCAACCGGCCATTCACTGGCATTCGTTCCACGAGGAAAACCTCGTCTTTCCTATCATTACTTTTCTTCGATACAATCGAAGGAATTACAATCGTATCATTAATATCTCGATACACGATAGAAATATAATCTCCTTGTTACCATTGATAAAGGTAACAATCGTGATGTTACACAAAACGATAAAAATTCTTTCGTTGGACGTCCACTAGGGTTCTCCTCGTACGAAAAAATCCGAATGCACGGCTAACTATGGTAAACATCGTATCTGCATATCAGATGTATTTTCGAAGCTCTCCTTGAACACGGTTTTCCGCTAAAAGGAGCTCGTTCGTCGCGCCAACGACAGGCGACACCCGGTGTCTCGAACTCGATAGGACATTCTTCGGGCCCGTTTCACGAGTGGACCACCCAGCCGCGACGTGTGTACACCGAAGGTATCCTCGGCCACGGGTACAAGAAGCAACGTCGCCGACTTAGATTTAGGCTCGGTACGATACACGAGTTGCGCGAACGCGAAAAACATCGGCGCGTCTTCCGCGTGGACAACTGCGAGCAACGTTATTCCCTCGTGAGCGGCTCGGGTCGACGGGAGTGACGTGACGGCAAAACCTTTTTTGTAAATCACCTCGTCCATCCACCATATGCTGTCCAGAACTCGCCACGGAGTTCGTCGCTGGCCGGGGTTCACGCTGGAGTAACGATCGTCTCGAATACACACGTGAGACAAATCTTCGCGGATAACCGATATCTGTGGATGATCGATCGAATCTAAGTTCCTCGATCTGGACAAGGTTTAATACGGTACGAGAAATTGTCGACTGTTTCCAGCCGAGTGTTGCAGTGGCAATGGGAGACTTTGTTAAGTGGATTCTTCGGTAATCGATTTTGATCAAGTTGGCCGGGAGTATAGAAACGTAGTTTTGAGCATCCTTTGAATTTATAATTAGTCGTGATTCGGGTAATTAGGTTGTGGTAACATTGGTAGGATTGATGTAAATGAGACATGGACAGATGCCACTATTTTGAAGGATTCGGTTGTGGTATCGAAAAGAGGATTTGGATCCAAGGATGTAAACAATTGTATTCGTTCTCGATGCCCTTTTATTTTGATTCTAAACAATCGAGGATTATTTTTGCTTGTTTATTCTTTCGAACAATGATGCTCCAACTACCTCAAGAGAGTTTAGAAGACATATTTCACGGTAAAAGGCCCTCCCAACCCTAGCTCGTTCTAGGGGTCCTTTTCGACCCACCGCGTCCCCGCAGTACATTATTTCTTCGCGATTACAGCTGTTATAGATACGACTGAATAGTCCGGTATTTATCTCCTCGGTTATCTCATGGTGTTACATTGAACGTACCGGTATTTATTCCCTTGGTTATCTCATGGTGTTATACCGAACGCATCGATATTTATTCCTTTGGTTATCTCATGATGTTACACCGAACGTGCCAGTATTTATTCCCTTCGTTATCTCACGATATTCTACCAAATGCTTCGATACTTATCCCCTTGGTTATCTCGTGGTGTGATAAACTTAGAAACCCAAATCAATTCGCAGAAATTCTCCGCCCACGCATTCGTTACATTTTTCCTCGAGAGAGTTCACACGTACGACCGAACGGAAGAACGCAAGAGGGTTGTTCTCGAACCCATCGTTAGGTGGATGACCATCGTGGCACCCCTATCTCGAAGACTATGTCCCGTTGTAAAGTGACATCGTCGAAATTCAAAATGCGGTACACGCGCGATCGAACTTCTCCTCTCTGGCGACGATTCGTCTCGATACCAGATTTCTCCCCGAGAGGGTGTTCCGAGTTCTATCCCGAGAGGCTGTGAGCGTCGGTTTCGTGAACGAGGGGACATTACCACGATCGCGACTCTGGGATGAAACAAGGCGGGAAAGTTCGCCAGCCGAAGATGTAGAGGGCGGTCGGTCGGCATCGATTTTGGATAAAAGTAAATAACCGTCGACGGGCCCGTGGTAGGAGGCGGTGGGGAGGGGTTGAGCGACGCCGTTCCCAAAGATCCGCCACGGTTGATGTTCAGGGGCTGAGAAAGTGCAAGGAAGTCCCACGGCACCTATACCGAACCACTCTGACTCTATGGCCTATTTGTGAGATGGCACGAGGACTCTCCGACGTAAGAGAATTTATTCCTTCCGTTCCTCCCCTCTCCTCGCCCCACGAACTCTATCTCTGGTCTCCCCACTACCCGAGCCCGACCGGTACTTCGTATCCACGTCCCTCTTCCGCTCCGCGATCCCTCGTTACTCCCTCTCGTCGTTTCTGTCGTTTCTTTTTCGCGTCTTTTCATTTCGTTCCCACCACTGCTCTCTTATTCCCTCACTGTCTCGTTCTCTCGTTCGCTCGCTCACTCACTCTCTTACTATCTCACTGTCTCGTTCCCTTATCCACTCACTCGTTCACTCTGTTACTCTATCGCTCTCTCGTTTAATCATTTTCTTACTCTCTCACTCTCTCATTTAGTCATTTATTCGCTCACTCATACACTCTATCACTTTGTCACTCTATTATCCCCTCAGTCACTCACTCGATATGTCACTCATTTACTCACTCACTTACTTACTTACTCATTTACTCACTCATACACACTATCACTTTGTCACTCTATTATCCCCACAGTCACTCACTCCATCAGTCATTCATTTACTCACTCACTCACTTACTTACTCACTTACTCACTCATTCACATACTTACTCACTCTCACTCATTCCCTCTGTCACTCTCTCTTTTACTCACTTACTCACTCACTCACTCATTCACTCTGCCATTCTCTTTTTACTCACTTACTTACTCCTTCTTTTCTTTATTCACTCACTCACTCTCTCAGTTATTTATTCACTCACTCACTCTCTCATTTATTTATTCACTCACTCACTCTCTCAGTTATTTATTCACTCACTCACTCTCTCAGTTATTTATTCACTCACTCACTCTCTCGCTCACTCATCTACTCATTCATTCATCTACTCACTCTCTCAGTTATTTATTCACTCACTCACTCTCTCGCTCACTCATCTACTCATTCATTCGTCTACTCACTCATCTACTCACTCATCTACTCACTCATCTACTCGCTCATTTACTCACTCATCTACTCACTCATCTACTCGCTCATTTACTCACTCATTCCCTCACTCGCTCATTCATTCACTTACTCACTCACTCTCACACTTTCGCTGTTTCAATCTCTCGCACACTCTTCGGAGCTCTTCCTCTACCTTTCCGTCTCTCTTGGTTGTCTGTTAGCCTCGTTCGAATTCCTCTCCTATCTTGACTGAATCGTTCTTTGACCTCCTCGTCGTGCCTTTCTTGTTCCGGCTAGAGGGATATTGCGATATGTTTTACGCGAAATCTCGACCCAACAGTGAGGTGTATGGAGGGTCTCGAAATGAGAATCGGGGAAATTGTTATATTCCTTTATCCACTGAGTCTTGACGTACATCGATAGGGTGCATCCCGGAAGACGTGGATGCAGTGTCTCGTCGCAGATGTTGCTGGATATTCGCGGACGAGCTCGATGAGCTCTCTGCCGAACGAAATTACCCAAGACGAATTTAATGCAAAATCGCTCGAGAAACTGTGCACCCAAACGATTAACAACCGAAGTTCTTCAGGGTGTGCTTTTATATTTTCTTAATATTATATTTATATTTTCTTAGTCCTCTCGTTCTATTATAAGGTCACAAACATAAGTTTCGTACATTCGATACATTTTTTACTAGATCTTAAATACATACTCAAACGTATTTATCGATTTAAATACAAAAGTCTCGATAAAATAAGTTCCACTCAAGATGGAACTCGCTGCACAGATTTCAATGTTCTTTTCTGTCTTGTGCTTTCCACAATACCGAGTTAACCTCGAAAGATTTCAATGTTTTTCCATGCCCTTTTTTCTTGCACGATATCGAGATAACCTTGAAAGATTTCAATGTTTTTTAAGTTTTGTATTTTCCGCGATACCGAGGTAACCTTCGATCTTTTTTAAAGGTATCGCGCATGTTTCTTTCATGACGCGTGTGCAGCAGCTGATGAATTTTTAACGATCCCGCCACACACGATCGTCGGTCTTTTGTGTCGCGGTGGAATTTTCCGCGAGAATTTCAAATTTGCGAAAAACCATCGCGGTAGCGAGCGTTATTTTCGCACGTTGGATACCGCCTGTTTCGACGTCGCACAAAAGAGGCGGGGAATCGAAAACTCGTGGAAAAATGAATGCACGATTCCTGATCGCGAAGCTTCGTGTTATTTGCAATTCCTTGGAGCAACTTTCCGGGGGGCGAATAAAAGAAACGTCCGAGTTCTCTTCTATTATTTCTAGACAGCTGTATTCCGGGGACAGCCGATAAGTGGTATTCCAGTCTGCCGTGGAATAGGAAATTAAATATCGAAGGTCCGAGGGTGATTAACTTTACGAGAGTAATTGAGATCATGTTCAACAATCGAACGTCGATACCTTTCGTTGCGCAGTAATTTAAACTTCGCTCTATTTCCACGTCTTTTCCGTTTCTTCTCTCCCGCGTAGTTTCTTACCGTGCCTTTTCCCTCGTTCGCGGAAAAGTATTCTCGAACATTCCTCACAGAGGAATTTCATTACCTTGATACTGATCAACTTGTATTTTTTTTCCCCCTCTTTAACCGTGTTTCAGCGGCGGACGGTTATTTATGTATTGTTTGAGTTCATTTTCCTCGGCTCGCGATGGATCGCACGGCTTGTTGGTATTTCATTTGAAAAATACACCCGAATTGTAATTAAATTTCCGTATTCGATGAATGTAACGATATCTCGCGCGAGAGATCGACGTTTCGAACGAATTGGTTTCCCGTATTTTTTAAATGTTACGGAACTGCCTTCTAATTATTCTGTTTTGTAATTACGTTACATTTGCGGCAAAATTTACCGGGAAAAGTATTACCTTGCGTCTATTTAAATATGTAATCGATGAAACATACTGGGTATATAATTGTAAAATTGTATCGTATTACTTAATTCTATAATTATCCGAAACTAGTTTCATATACGGTTTAATCGAGACAAACGTCCAATTCGAATGAAAATTCTAATTGGTTGCACGGTTGTAAAACTAGATACTTTCAATTACGCTTTAACAATTGGAATACAGTTTGTTATACGATATAACAGGACCGTTTCAATTGTCCGATCTTAACGTTCGGCAACTTGAAACGAATTTTCCCGTTTCCGTGCACTCTCCCGTTCCTTTTATCGCGCTATACTCACAATGGAAACAAAAGACGGGGTATGGGGGATTAATTAAAATTTTCAAAGTCCATTATCGTTATCTTCGAATTTTTTTCACGCAACAAAGACTCGCGCCAATGCGTTAAGGAGATAACGCCCGGGAAAAATTGAATGCAGCGAGTAGACGAACACACTAGCGTCACAATATCGTTTCCGATAAGGACGAACCAGCTGTGAAAATTATTAAAAAACCTTTCTCCCTTCGGAATTCTCGAAAAAGTGTTGCAAACGCTTTACCCGATTTCGAGAAAATATATAAAATATTTTATACAGGAGAAAGACTATTAAAAATACACTAAGATTACTGCTTTTATATTTTCTTAATATTATATTTATATTTTCTTAGTCCTCTCGTTCTATTATAATGTCACAAACGTGACTTTCGTATATTCGATACATTTTTACCAGATCTTAAATACATATTCAAACGAAAGAATCTTTCAAGATTAACATCGACATCAAATCTCTATTTCACTCAACCATAACTAAGATGACTGCTCCTATATTTTCTTAATCCTCTCATTCTATTACAAAATTAAAATCGTGAAATTCGTACATTCCGTACATTTTTTACCAGTTCTTAAATACATACTCAAACGAAAGAATCTTTAAAGATTAACATCGACGAGTAATTTCCATTCCTCGAAATACCAGATTGCTCGATAAGTTTCATTCAACGACAAAACTTCTCGAGCCACCTACAATTCAAATTCTTATTTCGCGATCGGCGCGAGAGGTTCTTCAGGGTGTGTCGAGAAAAACACTGCTGCCCTTCGTTTCTGTCTCCACTTATTTTCAAGCACTCCCGGTTTTATCAGCGCCGCGTCCCGTACCGTTTTTGCGCCGTTGTTTAACGTCGTAGAATGTTAAGACCCCCCCTTTTCTTCCCTTTGCTGAACCGAGCGCGGACTTATCGTCGACTGGATGGCCAACGGAGGACTTACTTCTTCGACGGAGAAGAAACGTGACGCGAGATTACGACTCGCTTATTACGCTTATTAAACCGTGACGGTTTCGCTGGCAGCCGGACGGCTCGCGAGCGAACTTTTAAGGGTCCAATTAAAAAAATTTTTATCTCGACGCGGCTTTAATTTCGTTCGGTCGCCTCCTGAGCGAGGCGAGTGCATTTCAATTCGAATACGGCTGACTGCAGCGTCTTCTTTGAGCATCGAGCCAGTTTACGCTTCTTCTTCCCTTTTTACCCAGCTGGTCCTTAATAATGAGAGATCTTGCGTAAGGAGTGAAGCTGAGCGAGACACCTCGCCGGGTAGATTCAACGACGGTGAAGATCTTGGAAAATCTCGTCGAATAACAACAAGAACGAGGGCGACGGACCGACAACAACGACGATACGGTTACTTCGTTATTGTATCGTTCTATCCTTTATTCGTTGCGAGAAATTATTATCGAGAATTGGAATTTTTCGTTTCTGTGAGATTCGACGATTTGCAACAACAGTCGACGTAGCAAAGCGATCAATTCGATGAAATTTTTGATTCGTGACATTTTGAAATATTTCGTTCCGTAATTGAAATTTTTTATTTTTATTCAACGAGAAAATGGATGCAAATTTGTCCATCTTTTATTCGGTATACGTATCCTTTATCTGGACAAAATGTTATCCGTATATAGTTTAGAATCGTGCAATGTTTAAGTTAGATGTTCACATGAAGGGTTTAACATTAGTGATACGTTTCAATTATTAATTTTTTCTTCAAAATTGTGATTCACATAAAAACTGTTTCTTCTCTCTTTGGAACACCTGACGATTTGGTAATGGATTATCCAGGTACAGGGAAAAAATTCGCTAAAAGAGATACTTAATCGAAAGAGTTGCTACACTAGTGTCACATCGATCCTTTATTTGTTATTCAGAATTGTGATCCACGGGTACACATATTTTTCATCTCTTGTTTCGAAGTACGAGCCAAGATTCGATGACAAAGTGTCTAGGTCAAGACCTCGCGTAGTCCTCAAACGATGCATTCAGATGACGTAGGATTCGAACTCGATACAGAGACTTGCATCCAAACTGTTAAATCGAAACAATTGAAACGTCACTCTCCCCATAAAAGAAACGAAACCCTTAGAAACATCACTCTCCCTTTGAAAGAAAATCCAACATCCTATCTTGAAAGCGAATAAACGTTGGTAATTTAATTATTCCCGAAAGAAGACACCGATCGACGAGTATCCACCAGCTTCGAACCGTTCGGTATTTGAACGCTTTGTTAGCGTTGATCACAATGGCTTAGGCAGACGCAACGATCGAGCGAGATAGTCGTCTACGTCGATGGCAATATCGTTCCCAAGCGTTATTTTATCGCGAGAACGTCGGTAATTGTACAGTAATGTTATCTTTATTAATATCGACGAGCACGATAATGACGTCAGGCCCGGGCAACGCCCGTTACGATAATGGTGGTAATGACTGTCTGCCGTAGGACAGGCTATCGAACCGATAAAATGATTTCAACAATGACCGGCCGGCCCCAGCCTCGTTTTTGCCCCTCGAAAATCAATATTTGCGCATTCTGTAACGCGTCGACGGCGCAGACCGGTTAACTAAATTATTTTAAACCGTTCTGCGCGGCTACTTTGAGCGCCGCGGCGCCATCGAGCATTCCCTTTGGATTCGATCGAACGATTCCTCGTCGAATATCCACGATCCGGTGTTCCGTGTCGAATTCGAGTATATTTCGATCGGTACGAGGAGCGTTAACCGCTCGGTGTCTCCGAAACGATCGATCGATCGTTCGATCCTCCGATCGCACTCCTCTTGCGTAACGATCGAGCAATTGCGGAGTGGATCTACCAAAATAGACGTATTTCAATCCGTTTACACAGCCTCTTTGGTACCGTCGTTCCGTAATCGCTCTTTTCTCCAGTCGTTAACCATTTAGATCGCTCGAGCGCAGAACTCTAAATTTGTCTTTGCGTACAGTCTTTGGAAATGCGTGTAAAACATTTGTGCGCAAGAGACCGTAGTCTTCGGTTGTGTATGCGAAATACTCGCGTAGGTGTCTGAAGTCTTTGGCAATGTATGTAAATTACTTGTGCAAGTACGGGAAGCCCCTTTCGACGAGAATAATTGTAGAGTGGAAGCATCAAAGAGACTAAGTAGGTATATCGGGACTTTCTATACGCGGGTGCTCTTAATTTGTCAAAAATTCTAGAAATGGGCGATTGTGGAGTGGAAGCATCCAAGAGACGAAAACTCTTCAGTTTTTTTCTCTTAGAAGCATTTAAGAGGCCTTTAAATTGCCGAAAAGTCTTAAAACGATTATAGAGTAGAAGTTTCGAAAACGTCGAGTAACCTTTGTTTCGAAGGTCATTCTCTTCGGAATTAAATTTTCTTTTCGAGGTTACCAACGTCTCTTTAAGCGGACGTAAGTATTTCCATCACTTGCACGTTACAATCGACAGTGTCGCACATTTTTGTATCGTTTTAAATTTAAATTCCAAAATGAAAATTCAAACGCGGTATCTCAGAAGTAATCGACCGAGCAGTCGTATACCCGAAAAATTCCTGAAAAATGAATCACCAATCGGTTTCGTTCGCGATAATATATTAGTTTTTCAATAATGCATATTTTTCGATGGAATGACTCTCGCGTGACGTATCGCGGGACATCGATTGCAAAATGCTTTTTAAATCTACTTCGGTGACTCGAAATATTTCACGAATTCCATTAACCGTCGAAGCGTGTTCGAACGGAACGAATTTCGTAAAATTTGGATAAACACCGCAAGGGCCGCGCGTCGTTTCAAATTAACAGCGTAAATGGATTCCGGGAGCATCGTCGATCGTTCACCGTTGAAACTATTCCGAAACTTCGCCGGGACGTGTTCGCGACGAAGAGAACACTGGGTCTTTGAGCTACTACGTCCTGGAGATTGCAATGGTACGAAGTGAAAGTATAGTTCGGCTGGAAGTGAAAGTTCGCGAATAGTTCGTTCGCGAAATTCCAAGCGATCGGTGTCGAAAACGATGGAGTCGAACGACGGGGGTGAAATTCAGGGGAAATTTCCTCCCACCTTGCGAAACGTGTTCTCGATAACATTTTCCTTCGAAATAGAACGAGCGAACTTGTTTCGAACGTCCCGCACATTTTTCCACGAGCTTATTTCGCCAACGAAACGAATAAAATTTTAGGAGCTTTTAGAGCACGAATGCTGGAATTTGCCCGAATCTTAACTACGTCGAACGAAAAAGTGGAAATAATCTCTCGGACCGGTGGTATACGATATCGATTGAATCCTCGCCGTCAGGTTTGACCTGGAGCAAAGAAAGAGCAAGAAAGTAGCTCCAGAAAAGTATACTTAAGAACTGGTAGAAGTAGAATTAATAAGAAGATTAAAAAAGCTTCGTTACGTAATAAGATTTGACTTACACTGTTTTAGGAGAAGCTTCAATGCTTCGTTTCTGATCGTTCAATGGTACGTAATCCACTCGAGTCTGTTGAAACTGTTACAGGAATTTCGCTTTATTTTCCAGCAATTATTTCTCCAATACTCGTACGTCCACGACCAAATTACCATCACGAACCTAACGGAGCCATCCCCGCATATTTCGTGAATCTTAGATGTCACTGATTGAATCCTATTACTCGACGCACAGCCAAGTGTATAACCTCTAAACGACGTACATACAGAATCATTAAATTACGTATCCGAATGGAGTTTGACATGCACCTGGTGCTAATTAGGCACATAATCATCAAATTATGCACGCGTCTAATCCCAAGATGCATTGTCCTCTGATCTCAATGGAATACGTATTCATAGGGCCGGCTAAATAGCTAACTGGATCCTAATACCACTTGAGTGTATAATTGGAGAGGGATGTCGGTTCGAAGACGGGAGCTCTTTCCTCGTATATACCGAAATTGTTCGTTCGTGGTAGGTAAAAATGAAAAACGATCGATTCGACGAGAATTACAGCCCCACGGTCGGTATTCGCGTACTCTCCTGTCGGTAGCCACGGATAAATCACGGCTAGCAGGCAGCTCTTTCGAAACGTCGCGTTGGTGGGGGAGGCTGAATGAATCGGCCACGTGCGGCGACCAGTTAAATGTTCGCTAATTACAGGAAATCTGACTTCGCGCATGACGCATCGCGTCGTGCTGTTCGCGCGCTGAATTCGTTTCATTTCCAATCCATGCCCGACCACCCACCACCCGGAACGGTACCGATTTATGGCACCGTGCGACGTGAAAAACTGCACCGAAATTGCAACGACACACAACACCTAGTCGAGCGTAGAGACGACCGGGATTTCGTTGTCCGCGGACCGTAATCCACTTCGAGCGGTTGATTCCCTCTAAATCTACTTTTCCTCTTAGGCGGGGGAGGCCGAACAAGCCCTGAAACTATCCGGGAACTTCGCTCGGATGTATCCATGACGAAGGCGACGAGGACACCGCATTGAATCACTTTCCGGAAGGGTTCGCGAGCTGGGCTTAAAGTCGTTTCGCTGACGTAGGGACGGGGGGGACGAAGACGGCATCGACGTGCTGTAAATTAACGGGAACAACGGGAATTCCGTGACGTGGGCACGTGACGTGAAAACATAGTCCCGAGGATACCGGGGAATTCGAACGCTACTTGGGTGTCCGGAGTTTTTTTTCTATTCGCAGAGTTGAACGTTTAGCTGGAGGCAAGGTGATCGTTGGGACTCTACAACGCCTGGAGTGTATTATTTTTGAAGGTTTTTGCTTGAAGATAGGTTCCCTTCTTGTCTATAGGTTCTTAGGTCAACCGTGGAAGAGAGAACGTTATGTGAGACAAGTTTGTATATCGTTCAGTGTTTTGTCAAATAGAACTTCAGAACTACGGATGCAAGGTTCAGTTTGGTTGGGATTGCTCTTTGAGTATTATGGTATATTTAGAAAGTTGTAGGTAAACGTCAGACATAAATTTATAATTGTATAATAGTTATAATGTGATCTTGGGAGAAGACGATCGTTGGAACTTGCAGACACCTGGACAATATTATTTTTGAGGATCTCTGCTTGACTGTCTATAGATTCTTAGGTTAACCGTGGAAGAGAAAACGTTGTCATCTAAGACACATTTGTATATAGTACAGTGTTCAAAATCTAGTTCTCAGAGAGAACTTTATGCATGTAAGTTTTAGTTTAATTGAAATTGCTCTTTGAACACCACTCTTTGCTTGGGAAGTTCTACATAGAAAGATCTAGGTGATTGACACTTTCACATCCCCAACAATGTATATTATTTTTGGCGTTGGTGCATTCGCAACATTTTGTGCATCGCTGAAAGATGACCTCTCGAAGGAACAGCAGATCGTGTCAGATCAACCGTTCTAGTCATCCTTCGAAGTGATTAAGTGTATCGATGGAAGCTCGAAAAATCGGTTCTTGTACCAATTACGAGTCCTACCGGGTCAAAATCAGCTAAACTTACTCGTGGCTAATCTCATTCCCGAGACACTGATCTTTTCAGTTCCCTGGAATGCAGTGTCGCCTCTCCAACTGTCACGGACGCGACAAGGGGTTCTGTCTATTCTGTAAATTGTTCCGAAATTGCACGGAATACCCCCGACTTGCTTCGCGTATCCGAAGTAGCATATTCGTTCGAAGTGTACACCAGGGATGACACCGAGAACCAGTTGCGACTACAATCGAGATGCAACTCGAGCGGTAAGGTTAGCGACGCCACTGTAGTTTCGCTGCTGGTTGTCCATCTACAGTGAAACGAATTGTTTCCTCGGCTCGTGGCGCTGTGGATTCGCTCGACGTCTTATTGGCTGTTAATTTTTCGTTCCGCTTGAGTTAACAAGAATTTTATCCCAGGGGTAGTAAAACCGACTAAGGATCTTGTCTACTCGAACGACGCAATTTTATTCGCGGAGTCGGGCGAGTCGATCCGGTTTATGTCGATTCGTTCAACAAGGAACGGAAAAAAGGTCTCGCGGAGCTCCCGTAGCGCGAATGCGAATCGTTTTTTATCCGACTGTTACCCAAGTCTGTCGACTGTTTTATGATTCCGCGTTTACGTACTGGAATTCTCCACGGCGGATCGATTCCCTATAAACTTCACTCTTCCGGGAAGTGGTCCGCAGACTGAAGCCTCGCGTCGAAACGTGTCGACGACGCGGAGGGACAACGGTTCGGGAATCATATTTTCCTTGGAACTTAATCTCGCGCCGGGAGACATCGGAATAAAGTGAAAAATGAAGAATCCATAAAACCGAGGGTAACGCGTCCCCGATTTTACGGGATCCCGAAGAATTGGCACGCAATTTATCTTTACTGCCGACGTCGATCCGTGACGCGATATCTTCATCCAGATAGATCCTCGCTTATTAGTTTTCATCGTTCGAAACTAAATAATACTTCGAATTACGCACAAATACGTTCCAAGTAGGCGATCACCGACACTCGCGAGCTTTTCGAGCGAAGGTTATGGTTTCTAGACCGATGCATAATATGAATATAATATATACGTCTTGTTGTATCTACTTTGGAAACTATTTCCCGTAGTTTTTGTTCACCCTGTCGTTTGTAACAAAAATTCTATTTTATTCGTTTGTAAGTAGTAATTAAATATCACGTACCCTGAGATTAAGAGCAAAGTGTATATTTCGTTCAACGATTCTAGCCCTGAAAGACACAAAAATGATACATTAATGAAGGTTATCGAATTTATCCAAAAATCTTCGAAACTCTTCGAAGTATCCCAAACGAGCTGTTCAAAAGCATCCACGAATTGTAAAAATATCGTCCACGAAGCTTGGCAGCTTCTGAACTCGGCGAGCAAAACGAAGCCCGTACGGGACACACCGTACAAAATGAATCTAATCCGAAAAATCCTGGAGCAAGGCTCACCGTAAGCTCTGTGCACGCGACTCGGCTCGGTCTCTAACTTACGGAGCGTAGTAAACAACAACGGCTGGACGCAGAGTGCAAAATTTCGAGGCTCGGGGCGGAAAGTAATCGCTTAATTGTCCTCCGGCGTGAACATTTCTACGGGTGCAGGTCCGTGCACGGTAATCCCCACGATGGGATCGATTCTCGCTAAACCGTCCTCGCTCCAGCGACCGTTTGAAACTAGGCTGAAACTTCTCCGTTGGATGTGTCTACGCCGTGGAGGACAAGGATACCGCATTAAACCACATTACGTAAACCCTTATAGTTTAAGCTTAAATCCGGATGGCACAGATGCACTGGTCTCCGTGGATTTCACGGGCCCGTGAAACTTTCATCAAGTCGTTCGTTAAGCTAGCTCGTGGTTTATAGACATATCCCACGTGCTGAGGGAAAACCACCACCCGATCGGGTAGCTCTCCTCGCTATCAGCTTCACTTTCTTCGGCCCGTCCCGTTTACTCTCGTAATACACCCCCATACCTAGGGGAAATATATATATATATATATATATATATATATATATATATAGACGGTGAGGACTTAACACGTAATTCTCGTCGAAGTCGTGGCCAGAACGCGTCCAACGCGCGGAGATTTCGACGACGAACGAACCGAGGAATTAGCACACAGGGAAACGACGATTAAAACCTGGACACCGAGTACAGAACTCGTGGAGACTTTGAGCGAAATTCTACTCAGCACTGTTCGCTATAGAGACATCGATGGGGTATTTTTTAAGTAGAGATACGGAAAGAAGGATTGGGAAATATCGAGGATCTTTCTGACATAAAGAGACCTGGAAGATACAAATTTGGGAATATCTTTGCGTTGTCTCGAATATCTCACTCAGCTTGTTTCAAGGGTCCAGAGAACTGCATCGAATGCAAGATTCTCTTTTCGTAAAAGTCCAATATATTTCATCCGTCAGGTTCAAACGGATTAGTCGGTCCGTCGACGAATTGTTTCTCTCGGCCAAAATGGCTACCTTTAGCTTAAAAATGCTTAACAGACGGAACGTACCCGGATCGTGGGATGGTCCGTTTTCCGCGTCGCTCAGCCAGGATCCGAGCGTTCTTATTTCCACATAACAGAGCCAATTATTTGTTGAATTCGCATCCGGCGACCAAAGACTGCGTTGCGTCCATTATAGAAGCGAGAGAGACTCTCATCAGAGAGACTTTCCGGCATCCTCCGGGCTGAAGTACGCGGGTACTTTGCAGTCTTTCTGGCTCCCCGTCGTCTGTCGTCTGACTAGCCGGAGCAAAGGGTCGGCTCTGGATGATGCTAGAAAAGCAGACAATCAGACATGCTACGAATGCCAGGCAAGCCGAGGAAAGCCCCTGGCTACGAGATCTGGTTCTCTCTTATTTCAACGTCCGATTCGTCTCTCTCCGTTCTATGGCTTCGTCCTCCTCTCACTCGATATTTGCGTGGCAAGCTTTATTCGTGAGTCACGGGGATATAACGCGGATTTTAACGGCAGTGAAATGCTGATTATCACCATAGGAGAAACGTACGTATTTTCGATTGGACGGCTATGGGATCAGTGTTACTGTTGGGTTGTTCGGAAAGTCATTTGGAGTTTTTTTTTTTTGTGATAATGAAACACGATTTTTTAGAGTACGTAAACATTTTATTAAATTATACATTCTCCAGTTTGGAAAACGAAATAACTTTCCGAACAATTGAATATATTATTGTGTATTTATTGGAGTGTGTGATTGGTGATGTTAATTTAAACCTCGGGTAATGTGGATAAATATTGTGATGTACTCTATCTGATCCCAAGAGTAATTTTTGTAAAGAAATAGAGTCTGTTACATTCCATTGGACTATTTTAGGGTTGACGGAGAATAATTATCAATTTAGAAGTTTACACCGCGAAATTATAGTTGTTAATTACATATGGCGATATAGATTTATTGTATCTTCTATAATACGTATATATTATAGGTATTTAAATTAATTATTGAATTTTAAAATGTAGTAGCAAAGTGACCAATATTGAACATACCCAAATACAGTGTTACCATCTTCTGTTGAGCCAAAACGTGGCAAGGTCATATCGATGTCGTAATAATTGGAGGAAAATAGATTCAGAATGAAAATATTTATTCAGAAGAGTACATTGCTTAGTTGCTCTATATTGCTCGAAATTACTCAATAGGCTAATTTTCTTAATCAAACAATGCTGTTTTTTATTCTATAGCGTTTCTGTAATTATATTATCTGAATTCCAATGTAATTTTCCCCGAGAATCGTGTGTACAGCGTCGTGTTGAAATATTTGCCTCTGCAGGATATGCGACTACTATTCCTCAGGACATTAACGCTTTCGTTGACACCTGCGGCTAAGCGAGATCTACCTAACTGTTAATAGTTACCCAGTCAGGTGTCACTAGAGGTCGAAGGTTTACATTGTCTCTGTGATACAAGCCACACGCAGTACCGTGAAGTACTCCCCTGAAACACCACCCCTCAGACGCAAACATTTCGACACGGTATACTACATGCTCAAAACGTGCAATACAACGTTCTCTCGAAGCTAGCTTGTCCTTGCTCCGATGACCACAGACGTCCGTTTCGTCACTTGGAAAAGAAGAAACG
Organism: Ptiloglossa arizonensis; assembly: GCF_051014685.1. Lineage (NCBI taxonomy): Eukaryota > Metazoa > Arthropoda > Insecta > Hymenoptera > Colletidae > Ptiloglossa > Ptiloglossa arizonensis. The sequence continues at coordinate 14,957,214 of NC_135055.1, forward strand.
AAATCTCGTTCGATTCTCGAAACATCATTAACGACCTAGGTCACCCATTATATCGGTTCAGTCGGAATAAACAAAACCTCATACTTGATCCTCGTTCTCTTGAGAAACAAGATTCGCTCGTTTTTTAGTCGTCGATGAATAAGTTCCTCGATTTCCAAATTCGTATACCTTGTTTCAGGGACGAAGAACACCCGTTACATCAATTCAAGAAAAGTGAGATCCTTATTCCCGAACGTATAATCTCCTCGATCGTTCAAATTCACATTCCTTGCTTCAACGACCGAGAGCACTACCATTACATCAATCGAGCAAGAAATCTCACGCGCGACCTTCGTAAGAGCCTTCATAAGAAATCTCACGTTCTCCGACAAATAATCTCCCTCGTTATCCAAATTCACTCCCCCCGTCCCAAAGAAACCCGTTACACACTCGGAAACAGCAAACGAAATCTCGTATCCGGTTTCCACTCACCCCGAGAAACTTCTCCGGTCGTGTTCTGGTAATCGGCGAATAAGCTCCTCGATTTCGAAAATTCGCACGGGCCCCCGTCCCGAAAAGTGCTTCTGCACGAGTGGTACCTAGCTCGGTGTAATCCGGTAACTCGACACCACGGTCTGAAAACGTTAGCACCGCCTGTTGGCGAATCAGCCGGTTACCCCTGGCCCCCGTGCCCCCTGAAGAAATTTAATCACGGATACACACGCGAATAAAAGGCCCACCGCGAGGCTCATTGTATGTCATTGTTTCTCAGAACGCTTGATTAAGGTCCGTAAATATGGTCCGGTGATCGGGGCAGCGGGCAGGGAGGGGGATCACGGCGTTGCCTCGAATTAACGACGAGGATACGGACCAGGTCGGGGGCGGAGGGGGCAAAGGGTCGTCCGGTATCGCGACGAAGATCAGCGGGGCATTGTACGAGCTGTAAATAAATCCCTAATGATCCTCGCCGAGCCGCCTGGTCCTCCTCGACTAATTATACGAACCAGGGTGGGGGGCGGGGGACATTGGCGGTATCTTATAACCGGCGCGCGCTACTCCAAGGCCAATTAGTAATTAATAATGGCTACCGAGGATGTCGCGGATACTTGTCGCCTCGATCGAATTAAACCGGGTATTAATCGGCCCTAAACGCCACCGAAGTAGCCGACACGTTCATCCGCGCGAGTTGCACTTTGTTTGTTCACAGCCCGCCACCCCTATGGGGAAACGAGACCCCACCGAGGTAAGAATACGACGATTCGTAGGTACGACGATAAAATTTTCTGTTCTTCTTTCGTCCGAGTGTTTTGAATCTCGACGTTGGTTCGCCGGTTTTTCGGTTCATCGGGAGTATTGTGCACGGGTGCTTCTCGGATCGAGAAGTTTTAATATCGTTCGAAGTTACGGGGACGATCGATGATCCGTGGCGACTAGGGTCCGATCGAGTAATTTCGTTCGGGGGCCATCGAAGAAGTTACCAAAATTAGGTAACGTTCAGGTTTCGTCGATGAACTTGGAACACGCAAACTTGGGGTTTGGCTGACTCTGGCTTTGGGGTGCTTTCAGTCGGTTCTGAGGGTGAAGGTGTCGAACGGAAGTTGTTTAGCGGCGACACGTGTGGATGAATTATCATTCGATGTGGTAAGTATTGTTCGAGTGCTTTACGCGGGTCTTAAACTACATCTTTCTAAATTCGAATTTATCACGAGCAAGATTCCTGTGGAATTATTCGTTATTGCCTTGGGTCGGAGTTTCAATATCGTTGAAAGTTACGGGGACGACGATAGCCTGGTGTGACGTAATAGCGTAATTTAGTTCGGGGGTCATCGAAGGGGTTACCAAAATTAGGTAACGTCCAGGTTTCGTCGATGAACTTGGAAGACGCAAACTTGGGGTTTGGCTGACTTTGGCTTTGGGGTGCTCCGAGTCGGTTCTAAAGATGAAGCTGTTGAACGGAAGCTATTTAGTGGCGACAAGTGTAGATAAATTATTCTATATAGTGATTATTTTGCTACTTCTCTACGCAGGTCTTCAACTGCGTCTTTCTAAATTCTAATTTACAACGAGCAAGATTCCTGAGGAATTATTGCCTTTATTCTAAACCCAATGTTGACATAGATCTACCAGATATTAGTGTCATTTTTCAGACACCTTCACGTTACACGCGACCACGAATCTCTGAACTTTTTTCATCCAAAGCAAACTATGTGGCGACGATATTTTCTATACCTCAGCTTCTATAGCTGAAGCTACAGCTAAATTTCTATACTTCAACTTGAACAATTTTGCATCGACCAATTTTCTAACCAGCTGCGAAAGAAACTCACTAAATTCCAATTCCAATTCTCTGTTTCAGGTAAGCAGATTGACAACTTATTCCGAGCATGCCTCCTCCGAGAGACCACTGCAGCCACCTGGTAAGTACATTCGCAATATTGCACGATAACGTAACAAAATCGAAAGAAAAGACCTCGGTGAGTTGTACCAGCACATCTTCCTTGAGTCCAGCTCCGGAAGAACGACTCGTGAGCTGCGTAAAGTGTTACGTAAGTCCCAACGAAGAAGATGGTTGCACGGATCTCGCGACTGGAAAAAGAACGACAACTGTTAAAGAAAAGATCGTTCTCTCGCAACCGGTGGGTTAAACACCTTACACGCGATCCCCGAATCAGCGAGTCTGCTCGGTATCTGGTTCGAGGACGTTCGAAATTAATTAAAGATGGTCCTAGAAAAAGCCACAGAACCGCTGGTAAGTACATCGAACACTATCGAGGCTTTACCGATCCCTGTGAAACATTTTCCTCGACGACAGACGAATCGTGCAATTCTTGCGCATATTATTGCCAGGAAATTGCTCGTTACCGGAACGAACAGGCTGTGCTATATCACCGTAGCCGAAAGCAAAGGGAACGGCGACCTACTTCGGGATTATGCAACGTCCTGGAAGCAGTGTATAAGTGTCGGCCGTAGGGGTGCATCTCTGCTGACAAGCTCGATGAACTCACGGCGATACGACGAGCTTACTCGTCGAGCTCGAAACACGGGCAATAGAGTAATCGCGCCGTGGACGGGGGCTTGGTAGGGGGGAGGGGGGGCAGGGGGGTCGAGGAGGATGGCAAGTTCGTATATTATGAGCTTTTTAGAGGTAAGCACCAAAAGGAGAGCCCATAAGCAGAGTGCTCTCTTGGAAATTTAGAACGTGTACCTTTCTGCTAGAACTGAGCAGAGGAAGGATGGTGCAGCTTAGTGAATAGTTAAGTAAGCAATGCCATTGGCTCGAGATGCAAAGGAAATGTCGAGGGGCGATGATCGTTGCTTTGAGGGAAAAAGTGCGATAGGAAATTGGTGCCGGAGGTATAGGGACCTTTGTTCCACGTGGAACTTAATATTTTATCACGCGCTGGATACTACATTGTTCAAGCGTAGTTACTTTGCGACGTTTCACGAAACGTGGCTCTCTGCGACAGCTACGAACATTTAACATTCATCAGGGATTACTTCGGATACGAATGAACGTAAAAAATATAGGAGTTACGCCAGTTGACTGAAGCCCGTTAGGTCAATCGGAAGGAAGATTTGCGAAGGGTGAACAGAATTTGTGACTTATTACGTTAGGTTAATCGAAAGGAAGATTTGCGAAGGGTGGACGAAATTTGTGACCCGTTACGTCGGGTTAATCGAAAGGAAGATTTGCAAAGGGTGAACGAAATTTGTGGATGTTGTCGGACGATGTCAGGTATGTTAGACGTTGTTGGCTGATGTTACTTTCAAGAATTGTCATTGTATCGGTATCGAAGAGTCGTTTGTTGCACGATCAAAGATTTGTTTATTTTCCTTCAGATTTATCAGTTCCAAGCCAATAGTCTGAAATTGTACCACCATACATTTCTTTGTATTCTTTACTTTACATTTGTCTATTTACAATTCATTGTGTGTACTATAATACACTTTACATTGTAATCTGAATTTACAACAGGTTATTAATCTACGGAGGTGATCGAGTCAAAAGCATCAAATTTCACCTCGACACTGAAACCGAGCTGCACGTTAAACGAGAACTTAACCTGTATGCAGTTCTTGCACACGCATCGGCGAAAACCCACGCGACAACCTCGTGTGTCCTGGAGAGGTACAGTGACGGGAGATAACGAATTTACCTTTACGCGTATATATATATCCGTCGTTTGTTTAATAATACTGAAATTGGATTAAACGAAGCGCGCGAAAGAAATGTAGAAAATTGCAGTGATACTTTGCGCCTCACTGTTGGGCAAATTCTTTATTAAAGTCAGCGGAATCGTGCAGGAACGAGGGACCGAATAAGGCTTATCTACGCCCGCTAGGCGCATTGTTCCATTGGATGCCAGTTATTCGCAATCTGCAGGAGTGCAGGCTTTAGTTTGAAGTTCGAAACGGATCTCCCGCGTCCGTGTAATGCTAACTCGGTAATTTTGAGAGCTCCGGCAAATAGTTTATGCGCAAAATGGGGTGTCGGTCAGGTACGGGGTTGGAAACGGGGGATGGGATAGACAACGTTCACCCGTGCCAATTTATTCTCCCTATCCCGTTTCAAGCAACCGACGTGTGTTCTCGTGTTAGGGGGTGTTGCCTAATCGTGCTTCGAGCATTGACTCCCACGAGTGTGAAACCCGAGAGGGTGCGTCTGTGGCTGCGACTTTGTTAATTGCTCCTCTGTTTGTTGAGAACGTTTCGTTCTTATACAAATATTTTGTTAATTACCGACGTTGTCGCGTACTCTACAGGATGGAAAGAAATATTTTATCGTCAGTAGCACGAACGAATTTTACACCTTTGGATCGATGGAGAGGTTTAACGAAAATGACCTTGACAGACTTTTTCAAGGTGAAATTTTTTAAAGATTGTATCGTATTCCACTCGTTACGAGGATCGAACTTTTCGTAGGAATCGTATGTCCAGCATCGATCGTTTCGTTAGAAATTCGGTTTGGAGTATTATCGTTGAAGCATCGTGGAAGTTGAATTTATCGGTGATTTGAAAGTGAAGTACTCTCGCTGTGAATATTATATTACGAACATCGTGGGAAAAGGATAGAGAAACTTGGCTGTAGTAAAATAGAATATTTAATACACGACTATGGGATCGATGAAGTGTGTATATTTTTATTGATAATTCTGTTACATGTGAAGTTTCTTCGTAGTTCCTTTCGACAGTAACGTTCCCCTTGTGCAAGCCGTTATTTATCCATCTATTATAAATTTTAATTCCATTCAGGGGCATTCTCTCCAGCTCTCCAGTGTACATTTATGGTAGTACAGACCATAAGAGGGCAGTGATTGGCAGTGTCGTAGCCATCTAGGACCCACTTACCTCGTACTCAACGTAATAACTTACGACATCACGCGATACCGCTATAAAAGCTGCTGTTATTCAGGTCTTTCATAAAATTTTGACAGTCGTTCAAGCCGAGTATAGACGTAACGTGTGTCGCGTGCATCATTCTCTTTTGAAACGGTACGAATATACGTCCAAAAGAAATTACTCTTCGCGTCACTGTAGGCATCTTGTATACTAACAAAGAAAAATAACTTTCTTTAATGGAAATTATTTTCCATTATAAACTTACTCTTCTCGCAAAAATATTCTCCTTCGCTGTACAGAATGTCCAAAAACACCAGACTCAAACTTGCACAACCTATTACTAAAAAAAGTTCGTAAAAAACTTATGTTTAAATATGCTCCATTAAAAAATCACAAACATTCAAAGATTTCCATCGACCGTTTCTACAGTTCCAACAAACATTCAAAACTTCTTTCTCGCGAGGTGTAGGAGCTTCATTTGTCGAATTCTTTTCAATATTCTTCCTGTACTCGAAACGGTAAGAGATGCACTTCAAAAATTCGTACTATTTTCAACCGTATCGTATTTTCACAAATGAACTGTTACGCGCGACTCGAAGATCGGAATTCTTTCCTCTCGTAGATCGAAGCGTTCTCCGTTCACGCAGCAAGGTGTTCGTGTTTCCTGTCGTCACGCTCCGTACCCTACGAGTATTCGACTATAGTGAACACTCGTGTCGAAAGGGTTAATATTCCGTGGCAGCGACGTACAGCTATCATTGCTTCCCGGTGATTAGTCGCGCACGATCCGAGTCCCGGTAATGCACCGACGCCTGCATTCCTCGAGGGCACCGCGACACGCACGCCGCGCTCATGTGCGAAGTAGAAGAGTGTTCGGGCGTGCCGGGACAATGCCGTGGGAGCGCTTTGAAGCCCGTCTTCTTGTCGATCGAGCGAGAACACCGAACGAAAATCCCACCGCTACCCATCTTGAGACGCCACTCGAGAAAATGTAACGTGCCCGCGGCATCGTTTTTATTTTTCACGGTTCGCAGCTCCGACCTGAACGCTTCCAGGCTTCCTCTCAACTTCCGTGGCTCGGTGTCGAGCCGCGCGTATTACGTCCACGACGGTTCTCCTTGCTTCATTTCGCTTTGCAATGGAAGTTTCGACTCGGTGTGGACCAGTCAAGCTAACCGAGTGGCTAAAATCATTTTTCTTACTCGACTTTGCTTTGTAATGGGAGTTTTAACTCGGTGTGGACCAGTCAAGGTAACCGAGTGGCTAAAATCATTTTTCTTACTCGACTTCGCTCTTCGATGGGAGTTTTAACTCGGTGTGCACGAGTCCAGGTACTTGAGTGGCTAGAGTAATTCTTCTTACTTTGTTGCATTTTCTAAAATTATTTTTCTTACTCGATTTCGCTTTGTAATGGGAGTTTTAACTCGGTGTGCACGAGTCAAGGTAGCTGAGTGGTTAAAATCATTTTTCTTACTCAACTTCGCTCTTCGATGGGAGTTTTAACTCGGTGTGCACGAGTCAAGGTAGCTGAGTGGCTAGAGTAATTCTTCTTACTTTGTTGCATTTTCTAAAATTATTTTTCTTACTCGACTTCGCTTTGGAATTGGAGTTTTAACTCGGTGTACACGAGTCAAGGTACTTGAGTGGCTAGAGTAATTCTTCTTACTTTGTTGCATTTTCTAAAATAATTTTTCTTACTCGACTTCGCTTTGTAATGGGAGTTTTAACTCGGTGTGCACGAGTCAAGGTAGCTAAGTGGCTAGAATCATTTTTCTTACTCGATTTCGCTTTGTAATGGGAACGAGTTAAGATACCCGAGAGGCTAAAATTATCAATCAATGGAAACCCTTCTAACAAAATTCTGTTTAGTCGTTGGTTTTAATCCCTCGAATGGAAATGATGAGTCTCGTTTGCGACAATTCTTGCTTGATTCCATATTTCAATGAGAATTTTAGACTCGAGTTAGGTTAATTTTTACTCGAATTTGTATTTATTGGTTCGTGATATATTTCGTTCTGTAATTAAAATTTTAATTTCGATTCATCGAGTAGCGGATAAAAAATTGCTCACAGTTTATTCGTTATTCGAAACGTTTATCCAGATTCAAATTCTGACCTATCGGTGATTTTAAACTGTACCACGTTTCATTGGTGGATTTAAACTTAAACACGATCCCGTGGATGAAGATCGTGTCTTTTTTACGCGTGTGATCGGCGTGTCGATTTAAGAACTCGTTTGGAATTCGCGGTTGGTAACCCCGAGCAATCTCGACAGCCAGTGAATACCAAGCGAATGCGAAGATTGTAATTGTTTGCCGAGTTCGATGAGTTCTTCGCTGATTTGATTTTATTCTAACAATACCTGAGATCTCGATGCTGATATTTCGGTAAAGAAATCTTTGAAATAAATTCTTCAAATACGTTGATGATTTCAAACGAATAATTACGATAAGACGAATAAGAACGTTGATTTCTTTTTATCGAGAAAATTTAATTACAACGAAACGAAATAAACCTACTGATTAAATTTGTGAAAACACGACGTATAGCGATCGATTGAGTCCATCTTGTTAACATTCTACTCAAAATTACCTTCTTTCATCGTCTTGATAATTCACGATTTTTATTTACCTTTCATTTAACGACTTTTTTCGCCATAACGATGAAAGAAATTATACAAAAAAATTATACATACATTCTTAAAGACACAAAACGTAGTATTTTGTCGAGGAAGCAAGACGAAAGGAGATTCAACCAGTTGCTGCATTGGAATTTCATCCCAACGAAACAAACAGGTGTCCAACACTCGGAACCAGAATCGTGTCAAATCTCTACGTAGTTAATCAGTATTCGATACATTTACTTTCTCTGTCCTTGTGTCCAATCAACGCATTCCTTACGAGTAACATTCAAAAATCGACTATCGGTCCAATGAAACTGAAAATCATTACAACTAGAAATACAGTGAAGCCTCTCATATCCGAATATTCTGATACACGATCATTTACATATTATAACTATAACTGCTACAAAGACAGAAACCTTGAATATTGAAACAAATTGTCAATTTTCTTCGTTTCTGTGTCAAAAAATAAAGTTCAATATCAAAAGAGTAATTTTGCTATCCAAACATCTTATACATCCTCCTACTATTAATTATTTATTATATAATTAATTTCAATAGAATCCTTGAATATTGTAATGAATAGTCAATTCTCTTCGTTTCTTTCTCCATAAATAAAGTGTAATATCCGAAGAGCAATTCTATTATCCGAACATCTTACATATACATATCTATGTATCTTCTTATTAGTTCGGATACGAGAAAGTTTACTATAATTGATACGATTTACATATTAGAACCGTTGCACGGCAGTGAGAAGAACACGTTACTGGGCACGGTGCTGTAAAGCATCTAACGATACGAAGAACGTAATGGGGGAGATCATTATCGCTAGAAATCAGAATCTCGTAAATACACGTTTCGAAAGCTTTCTCCTTCTTCGTCCGCGTTCGGGTAACATATCGATGGAAGGATTTACAAGTCACCCGTAAACGAAAACTCCGAGCGGCATCCGCGAGCGTTGAATACCGAATGAGCCCGGGGGATCATAATTTCGTCGGGTTTAACAAGATTTCTACTGGCTGAATTATGTTTTCGCAGCGGTATCTACCCACCGTGTGCCCACGGTGATTAATCATCCAGGTCGAATCTCACGCGTGCACACCCCCGGCGATTTTAGTTGAGCGCGCGGTTTACATTATTCCTCTTTTCCGGCCGCGATGCCACCAGAGACGCTGCCTCGTTGTTGCTGATTCGAACAGAACGTCATCGGCTCCTTTCGTCTCCACTTCGCGTCCACGATCGATTTTCTCGATATCTTATCGTTATCTATCCTCTAGGCTAGAAGGATTACGCGATAAACGTTATCCGTTGAGATATCCTAGTTTGTGTAGTATTATTCGAGAATATTCTTAAAAATCTACTTGACGATACGGTGTAGGGGACAGTGTAGAGAGTTCGAATATTGAATTTGTGTGTGGTATTGTTCTAGAATATTCTTAAAAATCTACTTGACGATACGGTGTAGGGTACAGTGTAGAGGGTTCGAATATTGAATTTGCGTGTAGTATTGTTCCAGAATGTTGTTGAAAATCTGTTTGACGATTCTGGATAGAAAATTGTTTTATTTTGTTACAAACTTGTGTTTCGTGGATACTTCTGTCCGATAATCGTTATTCAAAATTGTTAACATCGGTGCTCATCTCTTCTGGGTAAAACCAATTAACATTTCTATAGGTTAAAGTAGTATTACGATAAACTACTTTTGTATCATTAGGCAAATTAATGGGTCGTTTAACGCAACCTTATTTCATCATTTCTGAATAACTAAATGTACGATACTTATCGAGGTAGAGAGCTGTACAAGATGTTATTTTCGTTTCTTTTTTCTTTTTTTTTCTAGTTAAGGAAGAATATGTAAATGATCGCAAGATTTATACATCGATGGTGTTTTTTTGAAAAGATGACAAGTGTTCTGTCATGTTACTCGGAGGATCCCGGTGATCGACTATGTTTTCCTCGCGTGATAAAATCCCATGGTACCTCCGCAAGCTTGGAATGAATTGCTGCATTTAGCAACGTGCCTGTTGCTTGTTAGGGGCACGTCTACTCACCATATTTCCAACTTTAAACATTCCACGAAACGGTGTAAATTACGCCAGATTTCTCACGGAACCGTGTAACAAGCAACTTAACGTCCTCCCACTATTCCCTATTAAATTATTCATTAGAACGTTTGTCAGGAGTAAATCACGCTTTGTTTCGTATTTGAAAGCCCATCTGCAGTCTATCTGCATCTAAAAATTATACGCCAATGATGTAGCGTAAAGGTCGATTTAGAATATATCTCCACGGTAATAAGATTGTTAGTACGAAGCAAACTTTTATTCAACATCAAATATATAATGCATTATTTGTTTTGTTTAGGGTGTGTAGTTCTCTATTACATATTCTGAAGATGACTCGGTTAAAGAGAAGCAAGAATCCTAACATCGGATTCGAAGCAGCAAACAATCTTTATTGTATCGTTATACGGTGTTTTTTTCTTTTGTCAATGGATTAGTAGAGTTTTCTCGATCTTGCACGAATTATTTTTAATTCCACGTAAATCGTTCGAATTCTACAAATGTATGTTTCTTCGAAATAAAGTTGGTTTGGACTCGTTTTCATTTATACAACCTCGTTGGTAACAATATTCTTGTAAAAGTATACCCGAGTGTGCAAAAATTTCTATTTTACATTAGTGGACACGTCGCTTTAAAGTTACAGCTATCGAGCGCGTGTAATGCGAGTCTCGCCCACTGTTTCTCTCTCTCTCTCTTTCTCTCTCTCTCTCTCTCTCCCTCGCTCTCACTGCATCCCCACTCACTGTCCTCGTCGAACAGTACTTACACGTTGTGCTTTAACTCGAAATAAAAATCACAATCCAACCCGCTTTCCAGCTTCCATTCTCTCCCACGTCTTGCTTAAAAGCAACAATTACCGTCTACCCACAGAATTCTCAATCTATGATAAAAATTCATAAAAAAGAAGGACAAATTCTCTCTTCGACTCTTACTAAAGTACACCGAATCGTATAAAAAAGAAATTTATTTTACATCGCTTTAAAGTTACATTTATCGAGGACATGTAATGCGAGTCTCGCGCACTGTTCCTCTCTCTCTCTCTCTCTCTCTCTCACCAAATCTCCATTCATTGTCCTACACGCTGCACTTTAACCAGATAAAAATCCCAATCCACCCCTCCGTCGAGCTTCCATTCTCTCCCGCGTGTCGCTCCAGAGAAAAACTGAAAATATGATACAAATTTTTTGAGGTGGGAAAAAAAAGATACGAATCATTATTTCGTAAAGTTTCGCGGCGCGATACGAGCCCATCGACGGTTTCGAAAGCCGCGCGGTGTTTCCGGTGAAATCGGTAATCCTCCTCGTTCACAGCGATACACGACAAAGAGGGAGGTCACGGGATTAGGCGGGCGTTTCGTTCGTAATTTTTCATTGATACGAACGCGCGCGTTCCATTAGCGAGCGCAATCAATCCTCCGCCGTTGAGTACGAAATTGCGAAAAACGCAACGCCCTCATAGATCCGCGCCACGGACCCGGGCGCCCTTCCCGCCCCCGTAATTGGACATCCTCGGGACCATAAAAATAGCCGTTTCATTTTATGGGCAATTAATTTTAGCGAGGACGCCGCGCGTACAGCTCGCGCCTGGCACGCCCGGCCTTTGGCTCCCCTCTCGTCATCGTGAAAACAGCGTAATATCGGCCCGAACTGGTATTAAAAAAGGAGCGCAGCTGTAAATTTGAGTCACGTCACCGACCGTACGATGTTATATCAACGGCCACGTGAGAACCTCGAGTTCAAATCGCGTTAATAAGGGCGCAATTAATGCACCGGAGGGACCGCTGACTTTCAAATCGAGCTATCACGTCTATCACGTTCCGATGAATTTATTTTTTATTTTGTTTATTTCTTTCTCTTTGTTTTTGGTAGATAAGCGAGCGCAGAAAAATTTACATTCCTTGATCAATTATGGGGGGCATCTTGGTTCGAGTATGGATTCCTTAAGAACTTTTCTCGAGGAAGTAAGCGAAGGTGTAGTAATCAATTGCAAATTAAAGTAGAACAGGATATTTGTTTTGTGAATTTTTTCCTGGAACGGTTTCCAAGCGTTACGGGACAACCTGTATGTAATTTTATAGCAGGCATCTATTCCAAAAGAAATATGTTTTCCTAGTGAAAGTACACAGAAAATTATTGACTACTTTCATTAGAGGATATAGAATTATCGCAAAAATAGTTCCTTTTGAATTTATCGTGCACGATACATACCTAAAATTCCATATGGTAGTTTCCTCGAATGTTTTTTTGCGTTTCCCAGAATGAAATTCTCATTAACTCGCGTATTGGTTGGAAAGTTGGTTATTAATTTTATGGAACGCGGAGTATATCGATCTGTTTGGATACGATTCCCTGCTGCGTGCAAAAGTTTTTGCAACGAGAATGCAAGAAATAGGATATCCCAACTTTGACAAAAATGTCTTCACTTTATCCTCGATTCCGATGGTTTTACTTCTTATTGTACCGACTGGATTCTTCTTGTTACATTCTTTAGTCTTTCTAGTTTTCTCGTATCTTTGCTTCCAGCTCTTGGTTGAAATTCTTTGTAACTAGCGATATTGATTGAAAAGTTAGTCGTTAGTGATATAAAACAGAGTACGCGTCCGTATCGTGTTGCACAGGTGAACTTTCGAGAAATTTGACATCGCGTTATTATACGATCACATCGAACTAGGTTTCTAACTCAGTTCGTAGAAGTTGGAAGTTTAAAAACACTGTCATTGTTGATAAAAATCCGACGTTGCGCGTAAACTGTGGGGAACAAAATAATAAAATACAGTACTTGAGTGCTTACGCTCTGCGAGTTCGTAATCAGAATTTCATTAAATTATAATTATATTCGCATAGTGCAGCATACACTCGTTATTCGTTCTTTGTTTTGAAACTGTAAACCTGCTTCACGTCGAAAATTAACATCCTTTTAAACTAAATGGAAACATCTACGTGGGAATAATAATAAAATTGTACAATTCGCGATCAAAATAGAATCTCCACGATGCAGAACAATTTCAGTTGTCAACGATAATTTATTATTACATCCGACTAAACGTTGCAATCATACATTTGCAACTTCTTTTACGGTCGGCCCATGTTCCGGCAGTTTTTTATTCTAAATGCAGAAAGATTTGCATAAAACGGCAATACTAATTTACATTAACTCTGTTCTCTCATGGCATATGCATCGTCGCTGTTTACGTTATTTTTATTTGTTTCTATTCGAGCCTCCATTTGCGTCCGCGGACCATCGCAAATTATTTTAATGTCCTTCTAAAAAAACTTGGCATGAAATTGCTTCGATACTCTCGATGAAAATTGCAAAACAACGAGGTTTCTTCACGTGCTGTGTGTTTGACTGTTCGATCGTGATTCGATGAAATAATTCGACATTACTTGATTATTTTGCGATTATTTTCTCCAATTACTAGAAAAAAATAATTACGATAAGCGCAACCGGTAATCGATTAATTTTTACCCGGCTAAATCAGTAATCGAGAAACTTAAATTTAATAATCCATGTTAAATTAGTAACCTGTAATTACTACACGAAAAACTATTTAAGCTTTTACTAGCTTCTTTATTATTATATTATCGATTTGGTCGTAATAAAAATTATAATCATTTCGTGATCAAAGCATAGCAAGTAGCAAATGGTTCATACACGATTGCTTTTATTTTGATTCTTCTTGTTATCGATTAATCACATTACACTTTGCTAAACACAAATTTATTCCGATCGACCTTTCCCAATTCGAAAATTGAAAATTACTAAAAAATAGAGTGACCTGTCACCGAATATTTTACAAGAAGAATTTTATCGCATAATTTATTCAAGCGAAAACGAAAGGCTCTTATCCTCACCATTCGTGTTATCTATAGATCACATTACACATCGATCTAAAATTTATTCCGATCGATCGTTATTCGAATTCGAATATTACTAAAAAATAAAGTGACCCGTCACCCAGAATATTTTACGAGAAGATACAAATCGTAGAATTCATTCGAACGAAAAGAAAAGTCTCGGTATCGGTGAAATTAAATTATCCGTTAAGCGAGTAGCGTTCACAATGAAAAACACCAAGTTGTAAAATACGGCCGACAAAATCGTTATAATTTAATTGAACACCGACTGAAACTACTTTTTGAAGGGTGCTTGTCGCGTTTCCGCCACTTCTACGGGAATGGAAACGTTCGAGCCAGTGATTATGACCAGTTTTGATTATAATAACATTCCCCGCAAGCTTTCACAGTGCCCGAGTGTATACTGAAAATTAAAAGACACGCTTCGCCGCTGAAAACTCCTCGTTAAAAACACACTTGAATTCAGCGGGAAAGGTATGGCGTCATTAAGCGCGTTTAAAGCGCGCAAAGTTCCACTTTCGTTAGCAATCGAGTTAATGATCGTGTGTTTTTTGTGTTTCGTTGAAAGCTGCGGGACGCGCGAATTGCGACTAATAGAGAGTGAATAAATAGCGCGGTTCGCGGTTGAAATTTCGACGATGCGAAAAGTATGCGTCGTTGAAGAATTGACGACACGAAATCAAGTCGCGAAATCGAAGTGATTGTTCGATGATCGAAACACGGAGACGAGATATTTCGCTTTCAACGAAAATATTCAACACCGAGGGGAAAATTGGAATTTTGTGGAATGTTCAAAGTTACGTTCTTCGCAAAGGACACGGGTGATTTTCAAAAATGTTGTTCACTGGTTACGTTTCGGACAGAAAACAGGTCCTGTCGAAAAATGTTGTATTTCGAGCGTCGAAAATGTTTAGTTCGGTGAAAGCTGCGCTAACCTACTTCGTATCAAAATCTGGTAAAACAAACTGAAATTGTCAATGGGTGTATTGGACACGTCGGTCGAGAAATGATAGAAAATAATTTTTGCCAGTGTTGCACGGTTTCGAGGATCGTTTCTGGTGTAAAAATAAATTTGATAAAGGGAAAATAGTATTTTCGAGCGTTCGTAATTTCAAAGATGAGGAAATATTTCACTTGCCACCCTATCCTAATATCTGATAAAATCGATACGATATAAAAATTAAATAATTAGAAATGCTCTATAAAAATATTTCGAATGAATTTTCTCGAAAATCGAGCCACATTGGTAAAAATTTGATTCTACAACCAGAATCGTTTTCACAATACGTAACAACTTTCCGAGTTATATTAGACAGCCAGTACAACAACAAAATGTATCAATATCCCAAACGATATTGCTCGTGTACTCTGCGAAGTTTTTCAATTATTCGAGGATCTTGTTCGCGCTCAAGATCACGCACACGACCGTTTAATTATATCCAAGAGTAAATTACAAATTCTGAAACTCTTTGTCCCCGATATTGTTTTTCGTGGAACACCGACAAGTTTCGTGTCCCTTTGTAATACTTGTCGAAGAAAACAAGGGGAAATTCTTAAGAATTAAAGGGTCCCGGGAACGTACCGGTAATAACGAGTACCGAGAAGTCTTCTTGTGTAAATTCTCCTGGGCGTAGACAGTTTATTCGCAATAAAGATTCTAAGTAATCGTCGAGTTCGCGAACCCTTTAACGTGCATTAACACGTGGTCGGCACTCGCGCGAGTATACGAACGCGAGTGCGCGAAACGAACGCACAAAGCGTTAAATGTTTACGAGCATTCGGCGTCCTAGCGGATAACGAAGAGGCAAATGTATACCGGGACTCGAATAATAAGCGATTGAACTGTTACCGAACGTATGGGATTGCATTAATAAACGGAGACCGACGTGAGAAACAACCTGTGAACCAGTTTTCTTATCGTTGCAACTGTTGCACGAAGCTTCGAAATTACGACAAGACCGGATGTGATGATTAACGTGACGTGTTATTGGCAATGTTAAATCGAGTCGAAACGTTATCGAGAATCTATCGTTACACGTGACTGAGATAAACTATTTCAAAGTGTCGAAACACAGAATGATCATTTTAATTTCTTTACCAAGTATGTTACAGTCGATTGTTTTATGAAAATACTCTGGAAACACTGTTTGGAAGTACCCTGGTGCAGAAATTGCAACAGTCCTCCTATAACACGGATTTCGTATAGCACGATTTGAGTTCCATGTAGTAATCATTACATTATCTAGGTTTCTACGTGGTGTTCAATATAGCACGGATTGATATACTTGGATAGCCCTCGTACAGCACGAATGTTTCCACCATAGTGTCATTAACACTGTTTCCACATAATACAGGACTCAATGACTTGGATAACCCTCGTACAGCGCTTTTCACCACACTCTCTAGGTTTTGCTGGACAGTTTTAATGCATAAGAAATTAACCGTGTTGCAAGAGGATCGAGTATACTTCGTCCTGTTTCGTTCGAGAAATAAAGCAATCGTTTATTAATTTGCACTACAATCACTTCCATTCGACAATTTTGAAAATCACGGCCCGTAATCCGATTGTCTAAGTTTGCGAGTATCGATCGGGAGAACGATTCGTAAAAATGAACAATTTCCGCAAAATAACGCCGGGTAGGTATATTTTTGCAAAGTACACGCTGCTCGTTGAATATTCCGAAGGGGAACGAGACATATCCGAAGGAACGTCAAATATTTGAACGAATGGAATCCATAGCTGTCAAATACGTCTCCTCTGTTTTTGCTGTCGCGGAGTGTTTAATCGGGCCGCGGCATTTAATCGGATTCTACCGAAGTTTGAGCGCTCGTACCGACGGAGTTCTATTTTTCGTGATGGACTCTAACGACGGATTGACAAATTTCGGGGTGAACAATTTTTCCAATATATTTTTATACCTTTGTCGGTGCGATTAGGGAGATTAGGGAGATGTTGTCAGAGAGGTTCGAAAGTTTCCCTTTTGGATACACCGTTGTCACGAATGCAAATATCGTTCAACTTGCGTGAAAAGAAAATAGTTCGTTCTATTGATGTACAAATGAATTTATTGCAACATTTTTACACAGTTTTGTCTTGTATCTTAACTGTAACGCGTTCCTCGGGTCTTCATTGACGCATAACGTTCTTGCATTGTATTTTCATCATTGGATCTTTCACGATAGACACGATCGAACGATTCGTTATTGCCTCAGTCACGACGTTACGAAGTTAGAAACTCGAGTTCCATACATTCGGGATATTTTTGCCCCGGGTAGTTTACATATACGGTCGAATGGAAGAACGCATTAAGGTTAAGAAACTATTCTAAGTTTGCAGCCAATTAGCTCGGTATTACCCGCGACGAACGATCCTCCCACGTGAAGGTTTCTAGAAGCGGAGACCCTACAGGAGATAGATGGGAACAAAGTTTCAATACTCTACGTGTATTATAACCGAAATTGTAAACCTCCTAAGGGATAGAAGAAGCCGTAGTTTAGTTCTGTCGAACAGTTACACCGTTAAACAAAACGAGGTAAAGTTGAAGGAAAAATACGATCCTGGATATGATCCTAGTCGGTCATTTGTGTTATTTTTTTAGTATATACACGTCTTTAAAAATATCGAATCCAGACACGAGAAAGTAGAGACTTTCCCCTTTAAAATTCACCTGGACTCAATATTCTACGATTTTTTTCTTTCGCAAAATTATGAAAATTCAAACATTAACCTTTTTCTTCCTAAAATAAATAATCCCTCAATTTTCTTACAAAGTGCTAGTACAGTAGCTTTAATTACAGGAGCACGATACATTATGAGGACGCTGTAACGGGTCAAAAATGACCCGATCGACCCAATCATCACGTGTCACTTACACAGTTGTCGCGATTCCTGTTCTCGAATACATAAAAAATATTAAATCTACACACAAAAAAGTCTCTACTTTCCACGTAGAACACACAAAAAAGGTCTCCACTTTCCACGTATGTGTTTCACTGCAAAATGAACCTAGACACACCACTCTACGATTTTTCCCCCCGAAATAAACGATCCCTCAATTTTCCCACAAAGTGCTCTTACAATAGCTCTTCAACAAGCGCTCTTCAATCACGGGACTACGATACGTTACTGGGACGCTGTGACGGGTCAGAAATGACCCGAGGACCGCGTCAAGATCAACGAAGTATTCGTCGCGCGTTTTTTACCCGGTTGTTCGCGATTTCGGTTCTCGAGTGTCGTTCGGACGTTTCCGTGGGTTTTTCGCGGAAAATGTAACCCTCCTCCGAAAGGAAAACGCATTCCTCCGATTCGCGTATAAATTTCGCGAGTTGCTTCCGTGCGATTCGAGTCGTAGCTCGAAGAACGTAATCGATCCGCGGCGTTCGAGTACGGTCGAACGATCGTGTCCTACGGAGGAGAGGCGATAAAACTGAGCCGCGCAAAATCGGCTGAATCGACTCGCGTGTGGAACCGCTGGAACCACGGACCCATGCAAATTGCATTAATATGTCGTGTAAACGCCCGGCAAATTGCTTTACCATCGATTTCAGCGCGCCAGCGATGTCGTTAGATGCGGAGCAGTCCTCTCGTCGACGTGCGGTCGGTCCGCGTCGGTTTCGACGATCAGGAGTACATTTTCCATGTCGATTCTCGTCACTCGTCATTGTTTTTTTTTCTTTTGCTTCGTTTTCCCACGATTCGAACGTCGTGACGCAATTTCTCGTCGTTCGGTGTCTAAGAAAGATGAAAAGTGGTCGAAAGTTTGGGTAACTCCGGTACCTAAAATACTAGGTTGCTCGGTAAGTCATTTTGTTCTCCAAAATGGAGAATATATAATTTGATAAAATATTTATAGAGTCTAAAAAAATCGTGTTTCACCAAAAGAACGAAATGACTTTCCGAATGACCCAATATTAACACTAGAACTCAATAGGTTGTTCGATAAGTTTTATCGTTCGATAAAACTTATCGAGGAACCTAGTAATATACCGTCCAATAAGCTTTATCGAACGACAAAATTTATCGAGCAACCTAATATTACTGTTCGTATCAGACCAGATAGGTATCTTAAAAGTTAGACGGAGAAAGGGAAAATTAATTTACAACTAGCTGGTTTTCCAGGGTCCCCGAAAAACATTGTTCGATATGCTACCGTTATCGTTTTACTCCGTTGTAAAATAACAATATCGCTCAAATTACACACCACGGTATTACCATCGCCATCTAAAAAATCTTTTTTATACGAAATCGAAACTTTCTCAATTCACTCGACTCACTTCCCGTAAGAATGTCTCGTACGATCCAAGAAATACAAATTTCCAAACTTCCGCGTAACGATAAATGTTAAAAACCTATGCGCGGTGCACTCCGCGCGATACCAGTTCCAATCTTCGAAAAAGGTGAAACGATTTTTATCCGTGGCGTAACATTACCATTATCGAGCGATGGTAAAACCGCATTGATTTCGCGAGAAATTTCCAACGAGTGAAATAACATTTCTCCAACGGAGAAAAACATGATCCATTCGTTCCATGAATACGTTTCAGCGAGGTTCGCGTATTTATTCGCCGGACTAGTCTTCAATTTGCTGGAAGCAAGTACCCACTACTCCGTTGGTTTCCAATATCCAATTCTCTCGGGGAACATCTGTGCGGGTACTCAATGAGCGACAGAAATGCCATTCATCGAGCATCATTAGGCAACGACCTGTGTTGCTCGTAATCGTGCGCACAGCGACCGTGGGTTGATAATTCTCAATGTTCTCCATCAACATCTCACGGAAATGGGGGTTGCGCGACGAAACGATCGACTGCTGCGAATCTTGGCTCAGCAACAGGTTAAGAGACTCTTTTCTTCGAAATCAAGGAACGATGTAGACGCTGACGTCTGTATTGTACGCGGTACGATCCAAGGTTGGTCTTTCTTTTTTTTTTTGTGAAAGCGAAGGTGTAAGGAAATAGTGAGGTCAATTTTGTTGTATTCGGGTCTTTCGGTAGGTGAAAGTATCAGGGAAGTATTGAGCTCAATTTTCTTTGCATTTAGTGGATGAAAGTGTAAAGAAAATACTAAGGTCGATTTTCTTTGCATTTAAGTCCTCATTTTGTAAATGAAAATGTAAAGAAAATACTAAGGTCGATTTTCTTTGCATTTAAGTCCTTATTTTGTAAATGAAAATGTAAAGAAAATACTAAGGTCGATTTTCTTTGCATTTAAGTCCTCATTTTGTAAATGAAAATGTAAAGAAAATACTAAGGTCGATTTTCTTTGTATTTAAGTCCTTATTTTGTAAATGAAAATGTAAAGAAAATATTAAGGTCAATTTTCTTTGCATTTAGGACCTCGTTTTGTAGGTGAAGGTGTAATGGAGGTATTAAGGTCAATTTTCTTTGCAGTTAGGACCTTTTTTTGTAAGTGAGGGTGTAAAGAAAATACTGAGGTCAATTTTCTTTACATTTGGGACCTCTTTTTATAAGCGAAGGTGTAAAGAAAATACTAAGGACAATTTTCTTTGCATTTAGTACCTCTTTTTATAAACAAAGGTGTAGAAAGAACACTAAGGTTAACTTCGTTGAATTTAGGTCCTCCTTTTGTAGTGCGATTGAATGATTATATGTATGAATTATTAATGTAGGATGTTGCGGTGGAATTATAATTACAATTGGAGGAGTACACATTTACGTGCGCGTATTTTCAATCAATCGGTAAGTTAAAGTATAAAGTTTTGAAATTATGTGACATTGTATGTAGATATTCGTAGTCAATCGGCAAATTAATGTACAAAGTTTCGCAAATGTACAATAGAAGCTTTGAAGAGTATAGATCAATAATTATTCTTAGTCGATCAATGTGTTGAAGTATAAAGTTATGTATATATAT
This sequence comes from Ptiloglossa arizonensis, assembly GCF_051014685.1. Lineage (NCBI taxonomy): Eukaryota > Metazoa > Arthropoda > Insecta > Hymenoptera > Colletidae > Ptiloglossa > Ptiloglossa arizonensis. The sequence continues at coordinate 14,977,952 of NC_135055.1, forward strand.
GGTTATGGGATTAAATAATATTCAATAATTATTCAGTCGTACTACGAAGAGACTAAATACGTTTCTCGATTCGACAGCAGGAAATATGAATATTTATAAATGTCTTCGCGAGAGTTCGTTAAATTACTCCTTGGTGACTCAAACATTTATCGTCGAATCAACAAACACGTTTCGAACCAATATTAACATTTTCTACGTGGAAGAGATAGAAATCTCAGTCGATATTCTGCTTGAATTTATACAAAATATAAATACACAGAAATAATAACGCTCACTGTATAAATTTCTTTATTCCTACTGTAGATCGTTGTACTCGAAAAAACATTATTGTTACAAAGAATACAGTACGATAGGATACGCTACTTCGATGATCGTCTCCCTCGAACTGATCAAAAATCGTTCACGGAGAACTTCTCCAAAATTCCCCGCAGATGTGCAACGAGGCGAAACTATTCCTCGAAGAAAACGATACGCGACTCCGAAAAATGAACACCGTGCACCGGTCGCTCGTGAACACTTTAATTCCATCATGAGAACCGCACGGGGACGCGAAACTCCGCGTGGAAACGTTCGAAGAACCGAGACCGGTGGATCGAGAAAAACCATCGGGACGAAAGGAATCTCGACCAATGAAAAAGAACATTTCCAACGGACAAATAAATCGGGAAGACATCCACGACCGCGGCCGGAGTGAAAACACGAAAAACCCGACGGGGGAATCTTTCGCGGACGAAGAAAAAGTGGCGCTGATAATTTCCTTAAATACCGAAAAGAGAAACGAGCCAGAAGGGTGTGTGTGGGAGAGGTGAGGAGGAAAGAAACAATGCACTCTGGTTTTCGACGAAAGGAACAACACAGAGAGAGAGCAAGAAAGAGAGAGAAAGAAAGAAAGAAAAAGATAGATAGATAAATAGATAAATAGATAGATAGATAGATAGATAGATAGATAGATAGATAGATAAATAGATAGATAGATAGATAAATAGACAGATAGATAGATAGATAGATAGATAGATAGATAGATAGATAGATAGATAGATAGATAGATAAATAGACAGATAGATAGATAGATAGATAGATAGATAGATAGATAGATAGATAGATAGATAGATAGATAGATAGATAGATAGATAGATAGAGAGAGAGGGGGGGCAGTCTTCTTAGAAGCGGAGGAATGGTGGGGAAAAAAATTAGGCGGAAAGTGTGAGGGTAGGGGAACGAAACCAGGGGACAAAGAGAGTCTGAAAGGGAAAGAAGGGTTGAATGTCGCGTCGACGGATCGAAGGACAGCAACAAGTGGCCGCCGCGACTCCTCGCTCGGGGAACGACAGAGAACAGAGCGACGGAGGAATCGGGGGCGAGCAGATGCGGGACCTTTGAACCGCCCTCCGCGGGCCGGAAGTGAAAATTCATCGCGGGATCCGCGCGGAGTTCGTGACGCCGGAAAGTGGAGGGGGACCGGGAACGGTAAAAACCGTGTTCGAAAGTCCCGGGTCTTGCACCGCGCTCGGCTTTATTTTCCACCCTGCCTGCTCTGACTTTCAATGAAGAGCACCTCCCACGGACAAACGCTCACCCTAATGAATCCCGTAGAACCGCCATCGCGGCTGGACCAGAGAAATTGATTCACGAGTCCCGTGACAAGCGTGCATCGATCCCGTTGCACGATCTTCGTTCGTTTACGCTTGGCGATTGTTTTTTCTTTCTTGCTTTTTTTGTTCTTTTTTCTTTCGTTTTTAGCGAGGACAAAAATTGGTCTTTGGTTTAGTGTCAGTGTTTAACTGCGAGTGTCACGGAGCAGGAAGATGGTGAGTTTGGGAGAGCGGTGATTGGAAATTTATTTACAAGTGCGATAGGATAGTCTTGGGAGCAACCACCAGTGGAGGAATTTATTTGGAAGGATTCTGGGTAATAAAATGCAAGTCTTGGGAGCAACGACAGTAGAGGAATTTATTTGGAAGGATTCTGGGTAATATAATACAAGTCTTGGGAGCAACGACAGTAGAGAAATTGATTTGGAAGGATTCTAGGTAATAAAATGCAAGTCTTGGGAGCAACGAAGAGTAGAGGAATTTATTTGGAAGGATTCTGGGTAATGAAATGCAAGTCTTGGCAGCAATGACGATTGGAAAATCGTTTGCAAGTGTTTCTCTACTTTTTTTCGTCGCGATGAAACTTTCGTTCGAAGAACAATGAGGGTTAGAAATTTCTTTCTGGATGTTTTCCACCTCTTCGGGTCGATTTTAAACGATAATCGCAAAGTCGTGTACAAAGTTGAATTTAATTAAGTCGTGTACAAAGTTAAATTTAGCGAAGTCGTGAAAGTTAAATTTGAAGTTGGAGAAAAGCTTGCAAAGAACCATTTTATTTTTAAAAAACTATAGTATGTAGATACTAAATTAGTTTAATTATTTAAAGATTGTGTGAAAATGTATCCTGTATTTATTTTGTAATTCAAGTCGTGTATAAAGTTAAATTTAGTTAAGTCGTGTACGAAGTAAAAGTTAAATTTGAGGTCGGAGAAAAGCTTGCAAAGAACCATTTTATTTTTAAAAAACTATAGTATGTAGATACTAAATTAGTTCAATTATTTAAAAATTGTGTGAAAATGTATCCTGTACTTAATTAACGAGTAAATCAACGAGTAAATTTAAAAAAATGTATAATAGTGACGCGAACGAGCTTCTAATTTTATCCACCAATTTACTTTCGCTTTACTTTCGCGTATAGTTTACCCGATCGCCATACGGTGTGCCCGATTTTGCAAAAATTGCAAAATGAACCGATAAATCTGCCAGTGTACTCGGTGGATCACTTCGAAGAGCGATTAATCTCCCGACAATGGTCTCGTTGAGGCACGATCCGATCGTTTCGGTTCGTTCTGTACGTAGCCATGCGCGTCGGATTCCTTCCGGCGGACGAAACTCATTCCCGATGACTTGGCGGTATGTTTTCGAGTACCATGGGAACCGCAATTAGGGTTCACGGGGCCAGGAATGGTGAAATAGTCCGAATGCTTTGTTGGCCATTCGGTATTCGACCGCGATCGTTCGAGCGGATAAGAAGTTCCCGGTTTCGTTTATCGTGGCCATCTTGGGCCGCGACAAGAAGCTTTTTAAAATACAGCGACACATCCGCAAACGAGCCTAGCGACACTTCTTTTGACAAGGGTGCCCAAGGCGGTTACAAGCGTTTCCACGATGTATCATCGCTTTGTACGCAGCTGTCATCGGTCTATGGCTTTTCTTCCTTACGATCGGTTCGTAACGCGCAAGTTACGAGAATTTCATTCTTCAATCGAAGAGAATATTTCTTGAAACGTTAGTCGATCCAAGTGTTTTATTGTAGACAAATCTTTTGAATATAAAATGTGTCTGTTATTTTATATCTGAAATATTTGAAATCGAATTGAATTACCTTATTATAGACAATTTTGTGGATATAATATGTCTGTTATTTTATATTTGAAATATTTGAAATCGAATTGAAGTATTTTATTATAGACAATTTTTTTTAATATAATGTGTCTGTTATTTTATATTTGAAATATTTGAAATCGAAATGAAGTATTTTATTATAGACAATTTTTTTGAATATAAAATCTCTATTATTTTACACCTGAAATATTTAAAGTCGAGCTAATGGAAAAAAGTATTCGTAAATACGTATGTAACGTTCAGTTTTAATTCCTACGAAATATTCCCTGTACAATTAAACGGGATACGTTAAACAGATTTGTGGCATAAACGTATTAGAGTAGATTGTTCTTCCGGTTCGGTAGAATTGTCTGTCCTAGATAGTGTACCGCGTGCGTTATTTATTTAAATAGCGCAAATTGTGGCGAATTAATGTCAACGAATATGAGAGACAGTGGTGCAAGAAATTCCACGACAGACGTCAATTATGTTCTCGCGTTTGGTTGCTTTCCCGTGGGAAACCAGATCCGATAAATACCAGAATGAAAATTCGTTCGCGGACAACCAGCCTCAGAATTTGAGCGTATATCTAGTTACCGATATTGAGTTTGAGCAAAGCCAGCTTTGCGTGGTCCTGTTTCAAGCGAGTTTTAAACGACGGTTCGTCCGTAACGACACTGGAGACTTAAGAGGTTAGTTCCGAACTCGCGGCCATGACTCTATCAGTTAATCTCGAAGTCTTAATTGTATTAGAAGTTCCGGATCGATCCTTCTTCCGTTACTAAACGGTTGTTTTTTTTACTTCAAACTTTTAGGTAGCACGTTCTACCTTTCTATAAATAGTCGCCCGTTTCAAACAGAAATCACCTCTCCTGAATTGCACACGAATTGTTTGAAGAAAAACTTGCTTCGTCGAATGAACTAGATATTGCTACGAGTACAATTCGAGTGGGTGAAATTTATTCGTTTTTTTTTTTAAATTACTTTCATTTATAATTGTAGCGAATTGTTATTGTGTCGAACAGTTAACAGAGGCTATGAATTTTTATCGATTATTTATAAGATACGATAAGTTAGACCATTAATATTTTAGAGACTATTTATAAGTGAATAAATATGAAACGATTTATAACTCGTACCAAAAAGGAGTCAATTTTTAACGTATATTTTAATCCAATCGATATTCCTGAAAATTCGTTTAGGTAATTGTATAAAAACCTCACAATTTTCAAATTCAAATTTCCCTTTCGTGTTGAATAGTTTCTAAACAATCGAATTGAATATTTTCCATCCCACTAACGTTCGACTCTGTTACCACTCTTTGCACACAGAGATTGGTCGGTAAAAAAGAAATACGCGATAACAATTTAACAAAAAGGTGACATTGAATTCGATTATAAAAATTGTCCTTCGTTATAAAAAAAAATCAATGCCATATTTTTCCATTTCGAAACGTTCACGCGTTACATCGATAAGAAAAAAATACGCATCGAATAATTCCTCGACGACAATTTCGTAAAAAAAGTAACATTGAAATCCATAACCGTCCTTCGTTATAAAAAAAATCAATGCCATATTTTTCCATTTCGAAACGTTCACACGTGTTACATCGATAAGAAAAAAATACTCACCGAATAATTCCCCGGCGACAATTTCATAAAAAAAAGTAACATTCGAATCGATAACCGTCCTTTGTGATAAAAAAAAATCGATGCCATATTTTCCCATTTTGAAACATTTACGCGTTACGTCAATAGGAAAGAAATACGCATCGAATGTTTCCCCGGCGGCAATTTCATAAAAAAAAGTAACATTGAAATCGATAACCGTCGTTATTGTAAAAAAAAGGAATCAATGTCATATTTCCCCATTTCGAAACGTTCACGCGTTACATCGATAAGAAACAAAAATACCCACCGAATGCTTCCTCGACGACAATTTAATAAAAAAGTAACATTGAAATCGACAATCGTTCCCCGTATCGTAACCAGAAAAAAAAAGAAAAAAAAAAAGTCGACTTGGTATTTCCCCGTTTCGAAACGTTCGCGCGATTTTAGTTCCCGATCGGCGTGTTCGTTCTGAACCGCAATTTCATCGACGCGTTGTCGGGAAACGCTCTCGACGTCGACCAAAGAGGTATCGTTAAACGCTCATAAAATTAAACTACCCTCGAGTAGTTTCAGTCACGCTCCAGTTAACGCGCAAGACATTTTTAGGGCTGAAAAACAGCCCCTCGCCGTCAAAAAAGTTATACCCCGCCGTGGGGGCGCACGGAATTTACGCGCGGCGGGATTAATTCTTCCCGTGAAACGCTCGTCATCGAGCGAAGACTTAATAGCCGTGCATCGTTAAATCCGTCGTGTCCTTAATTACATTAAAAAGTGTGTCCCCCACGCCGCCTCCCAACCCTTCGCGACTGCTTATTATAACCTCGCCCGGTCCCCCACCGATTTTCCTCCTCATTATCGTCGTGAAGTTTCAGCCTGCCACTTAATTGCCACTTTGTTATATCGATTGAACAAACGAACCGGATGCAATTCGTTCGTAACGGGGCTAACGGGGAGGTTAACGTAGGACCAAAGGGACCAACGAAAGCGAAAGCAAAGAGACGAAAGTGGCGGCGGGAGGGAAACAGGGAGACTCGACCGTGGACGAGTGCGGATCGACGAAAAGGGTTGGAGTAGCGAAAGGGGTTGGAAAAAGTAACTAAGGAACACGGGAAAGACGGGAATAAGTTTCAGTAATTTTACTGGGCAAATAGTAGTAATGGGCTACGGAAATCCTCCAGGACTTCTAAGTGGCGGACTATCAAGGAACTAGCTCGCGACTTCAGCAATTCCGTAATGACACTCTCGGTTGTAGCTTGGCACGTGTTACGAAGCTTCCAATTAGCGTTGCTCTCGTTTACATTAGAAATCGCCGCTCGCCGAGCGTAAAACTAGTCGCCGGTTGCCGATTAAAGACAGCACCTGGCGCATCAAGATCGTTAATTACTTAATTACCCGGCTAGGGTGCGTCCCGGGGTGTAATTTTCGTCGGGTAACTGCGCCGCAGACGCCTGTGTACCCGACCCCTCGAAATCTTGACAACCTCCCCCACCACCACCTGACGTTTCGCGATGTAAGGTGAAAGTTTGAGATAAAGAACAAAAAAAAAAAAAAAAGAATTGAAAAATAAGTTTCGACGAACTTTTTTTCCGATCGTTTCACTCGGACGTGGCACGTAACTCATTGTCACGGGGGGAGGGGCACGTCGGTACCCCTCGCGGCGATAGATCTTATTTTATCGGAAGCGAGTCCACAGAAGGCTGCTCTAAAGAATGAAATTGGAGCAGCAGTTATTGGCAGCCCTGAACCGAGTCCGGGTAAAGGTTGAGGGGGCGTACTCCACTTTAGACGCTCGTTTTCGAGGCGATTTTTCGCGAATTAATCTCGCAATGCGCGAATTTTCAGCTTTCAACGAAAGGAATTTTTTTCAACGCGGGAAATTACCTCACGGAGTCGGGAGGATGGGGGAGGAAATGAATGGAAATCGAAAATTCGAAAATAAGAAAAGATTTTTCCGCGTATTGTGGAATGTGGTTTTTTTTAGTCTTGAAATTCTGTTTTGGAAAATATTCTGTGTCAGGATTCTTGTTTGCAAGGATCCGACAAACAATATTCGATTTCACGTTGTATTAATCTTGTTTAGATTTTATCGGTAGAAATTTTTTTTTATGGGAAATTACCTTCTGGAGTCGAGAAGGTAAGAGAAGAAATATATGGAAATCGAAAACTCGAAAATAAGGAAAGAATTTTGCATTGTGAAATATGGTTTTTTCTAGTCGGTTGAAATTCTGTTTTGGAAAATATTCTGTATCGGGATTGTTTTTTGCAAGGCAAAGGATGCAAAAAACAATATTCGATTTCACATTGTACGAATCTCTTTGTTTTATCGGAAGAAATTTTTTTCGATGGGAAATTATCTTCCACGATCGGAAAGAATTAATGGCAATCGGAAATTTGAGGATCAGAGAAGACTTTTGTATATACCACGAAATATTGTTTTTATATCGGTTAAAATTCGGCTTGGAAAACATTCTGTGTTGAGATTATTTTTTTCACAGAAAAGTATCCAAAAAACAATATTTGATTCCGCACTGTACGAATATTTACATTTTACCGAATAAAATTTACCAAAGGAAAAATATCTTCTACGTTCGCGAAAATAATGAAAAAATGAACAAAAATCAGAAACACAAAGATAAGAAAATATTTCCACTCGTATCGCGAGATATTCTATTTTTTGTTCGGTTAAAATTCTGTTTCGAAAACACCTTGTTTCATATATTCTAGATTCGTGAAAAAATATTCAGAAAAACAATATTTAACTCGACACTGTACGAATTTTTATATTTTATCGAAAAAAATCGTATGGGAAGGAAAATATTTTCTACGTTCGGAAAAATAATAGAAAAATGAGAAGAAATTTTTATACATATCCCGTAGACTTGAAATTGTTTATCCCGTGAACATATAATATTTCACATTAGAATTAAAATTCTAATTTTAGCTCGACAATTCTCATATTCCTTCTCACAATCGTTTCTAAACACTTGGTTTTTATTTACAAATAATATTTCACATTAGAATTAAAATTCTAATTTCCACTCGTCAATTATCCTCACATTCTTTCTCCAAATCGTTTCTAAACACTTGGTTTCTATTTACACGTAATATTTCTCATTAGAATTAAAATTCTAATTTTCTCTCGACGATTGTTCCCACGTATATAATTTTCGTCCGGCAAGAAATGGACGAAAGTCTCGATCGGCACTTTTTTTACAATGGTTGGTAGACGCTCGGTTTTTGTGTATCGATCCCGTCCAGCGTTGCACGAGAAGAGTCGGCGGAGGAAACCAGCACGTGGCGGAAACGCAGCGCGGAAAGAAACCGCGCGGGTAGGGGGCAGATTTATGCGAATGTTTAATGAGAGTCTCGGCAAACGAGACTCCGGGAAACGAGATGCTGTCGGAGAGATTCCAATATCATGTATGAAGCAGAGGAGAGTACACTCGAGGGGTACGAGGCTCGGTGGTTCCGTTGCACGCGGCGGCAGCTGCTTTTGTATATTCAATTTTGGGGTAATAACCGGCACCGCGGGTAATTTGCTGGAATACGCGAACTTTACGATCGCGCTGGGTACCGCGTAAAAGCCCAAAAATTTATTTACCGCTAATGGATTTATTTGCAAGCGATGCCCGTGCGCGTATACAGCCGCTCGCCCGAGAGCGTTTCGTCCGCGCTGCGTGGATAATGAATAAAGCGAGTTTCTGGTTTCGTTGAAGTTCGTGGCAACTGAATCTGGAGCGTTTTGAATACCCTTCTCCTTTGGCGAAACGATACTTCGAACTGTCCTCGAATTCGGTCGTCAGTTGATTTGAAAGGGATTTTTAGAAAAATGTTTTAAGAAACTGTGTACAATTGTTCGTCTCTTTAGTGAGTGTATACACTTTGACCTACCTTTTAAAAGAATTTTTAAGAAAATTGGGGGTGAAACTTCCTTCTCATAAGTGTCTAATCTTTAACCTACTTCTTAGAAAATTTTTTAAGAAACTGTACGTAAGTGTTCTTCCCACTTATGAGTGTGTAACCTTTGTCCTATTTTTTAAAAGAATGTTTAAGGAAACTAAGTTCAAAACTTCCCTCTCGTAAGTGTTTAACCTTTAACCTACTTCTTAGAAAAATCTTTTAAGAAACTGTGTAATTGTTCCTCCCTCTCGTAAGTGTCTAACCGTTAAGCTGCTGTTTAGAAAAAATTTTAGAAAAAGAAATATATAATTGTTCTTTCCTCTCGTAAGTGTTCAATCTTTAACCTGTTCGAGAGGGTACGTGGGTAGCTCTTTTCCTCGAGAAAATGATTTATTATAACTTTATGTTAATCTTTCGTAGTAGTATTTTAAAAACAATCGAATATTCCACTCTGAAATTTGAACATTCGAAACGTTGTGCTAGCTCCACGAAACTCTCCAGAACTTGAAATTACAGTCACAATACCTTGTGGTAACGTTTGAATAAAAGATTCCAACACTTGATAACGTTGACCTCGTTGAATAAATAAGTAGCACTTCTGTCCAGAATGACTGTCACTGAAAATTGCTATGTACTTTTGCCATTCGTTCCATTTAGCTGAAGGAATACCATTTTGAAGCAAAACGTACCTTATAACGAGTCTGCCACGTTGTCTTGTTCTCCGTAAGACGTCATTTCTAATTATAAGAAACGGAAAAGTCAACAGATTTGGTATTTAACAACCGTACTGATCGCTCAGTTTCTCACGTATATTGTATCAGTCACAGTTTGTACAGCGTAATAATGGAGACAGAATGACTCGATTCCTAGAGCCTCTTCTGAACAGATGCTTCTTGTGTTTGCGATAGTAATTTCACCGATCTACCCTTTTCGTTCGAAGGTGTATTTGTACGTTATTTCACACGATATCCAATCCTTCCGAGTACCTTCTTACAAAATTACCAATGTCTCGTGACGACAGAATCTTCGAACTAATTTCGGTAAGATTTGTATCTTTTAACGCAAACCGATCGTGTATAGGAATAACTAGAAATCACACTCGATCACTGTCATGGAGGAGTCGTGAGCTCGTACAGATAACGATCGTGCTATTAATACTTGTTCTTTCTTACCATTTACGTTACAGCGTTTCGCATGGAGTAAGGTGAAAATCACGAAATCCAGGAATAGAAGAATTCGTTCCCAGTAAATGAGATAAAATTTCCGTTGCTTTTATTTTCGAGACAATCGATATCTAAGATCGGCAGAACACGCGAGCGTTCGATTAACTATCTAACATCCTATAATTGATAGTAATTTACTACCCTCTGTATGTGTTCAATATATACACATATATTATTCGCAGGCAGTAGAGAAAATTCAGTAACAAAATAGGACAGAGCCTTTATTTTGATCTCCTTTACAATAGATATTAGTTACTAGAAAAATAAATTTGTAAATTGTAAGTTGCAAGTTTATTTGAATTTTTTATTCCAAGTTAATTTCTACAAATTTTCTTTCCTTTTTTTATCTACAAAATAGTACCCCTAAGAAAAGAAGTTTTCTCGAAATGCATCCATTCCATAGGTTCCATTTAATACGCGATATTTCAATGGAAACAATTTTTCAGAAAGTCATTAATTAACTAGTTATCTCAGGTGATCATCCTTATCGCTCTGTATGAAAGTGTACTCAAGGAACGCCATTAAATTACACAAAAAATACGATGCATGTAAAAGTTAAAAAGTTCGCGAACTCGATATTATTCGTCAGAAAAAAGAAAGGGCGTCAAAGAGGGCAACGGGTCAGAATCGGGCGATTTCGAGCGAGACAACGAAATCGAAGCTTTATTCGCGGATTCCTTATTCACGAGGGAATCTATCATCATCGTGAATAGGCGCCTGCGGGGTAGTTGAAGTAATTCCACCCCAATGGTGGTAGATCATCCCCCGATAAAGAGCCTGCTCGCACGTGAAACGAAGAAATAATTTCCTAGGGGCCTCGGAGCGGGCGTGCACGCGACCGTGGATCTCCCATGGATCGCGTGCGACTGCCATTATTTTATTATTGGTCTCCCTTATCGGTGGATCTTTTTACGTACCGTGGAAACCGGATATGACCGTTGTACGCCACGCCGTCGATTAAATCGGGCGAAGGTTCTCACCCCTCTCCTCTACCCTGTGCATCGTTAAAATTACTTTAACGGCTCGTTCCACGCCGAACGGAAATAAATTCGAGTCACCGGAGACGATTCCTTGCGAAAAACCGAACGGAAAACGTGGAATAGATTTTTTCGAAACGAGCCACCGTTCACCGAGATAATCGATTACGAATTGTTTACGGGGCACGTGCGCGCGATCGAGAACAATTTGCCGCGCGTTTCCGTACTCCACACTTCTGTTCCGCGTAATGGAAATTCCATCTAATTTTATATTCGACGAGAATAAATATCGAAGCAACGTTCGACGCCCTCAGACACCGACAACGAGGCTGTGCGCGTGCCCCAAAAATGTTGAAAATCGATTCCACCCCCGAAACGGCGGCTCGTATCGAAAAATTGTATTCCACGTTTTCGATTTATTTTTGCACGCGGAATCGCTATATTTACCACCCGTCCCCGTATAATCCCCGCCCGATGCATAATTTTAATTATCAAACTGGAAATATACTATTCTCGTTATTCTCGGACTCGAATTCGTCGACGGTTTCTCCAGTATAAATATTTCCAGGCGGTAATTAATGTTCATGAAATTTTAATTAAACCGAGTTATACGGGTATCGACGTAATTATTACAAAAGCTTTTATCCGATACTAGTCGCGTTCTCCTATCCTCCATATTTATAACCACGCTTTGTTTTCGCCGCCGCGATGGATTGCTTTTCGCGTCACCGCGCGCGGGACATTCATCAAACGCGTCTATTAATTACGTTAATTACCTCGCGCAGATGCGGGGTAAAATGTGCTTAATACATCTTTATCGTGCAATCATGGGCCGCGGAACGAATGAATAAGTAAAAATAACGAGAAAAGTTTCGCGTCATTAATCACCCCGTTGCTTCTTCCCTCTTGCCTCGCGAACGATCTACGATCCCGAAGCTGCTGAAAGCGCGCCGAACAATTCGTTCGGAACGCTCTCTCTCTTTCTCTCTCTCGCAACTGTTCGCGGTAAAGTGCTTTTCATAGTCCCGTGTTGCCGAAATATCGTACACACCGGGAATAAGAAAACCGAAAAGGTCGAGGAGCGAAGTAATTGTCGAAAGTGTTTCTATGGGGCGAAGTAATTGTTGAAAGTGTTGGTGCGGTGCGAAGTAATTGTTGAAATTGTCGGTGCGAAGCGAAGTAATTGTTGAAAGTGTCGATTAGGAGTAATGTAATTATTGAAAGTGTCGGTCCGGAGCGAAGTAATTGTTGAAAGTGTTGATGCGGTGCGAAGTAATTGTTGAAAGTGTTTTTCTGGAACGAAGTAATTGTTGAAAGTGTTGATGCGGTGCAAAGTAATTGTTGAAAGTGTTTTTGTGGAACGAAGTAATTGTTGAGCGTGTTGATGCGGTGTGAAGTAATTGTTGAAAGTGTTGATGCAGTGTGAAGTAATTGTTGAAAGTGTTGATGCGGAGCGAATTGTTTCTCTACAGTAACTCGAGATTATAACTTTTCAATCTATTTTCATTATTTATAAATTACAAGGACCCCGGTAACATTAATTCGTTCTTCTAGATACGAAATCGACGCGATAATGCAATTGAACTTCTCTCGTCGACTATCGCGCAACAGTTTCCCTTCCAAAAAGCGTTTGCGGTGATGTTTGCTGCGCACGGTGAAATATCTTCGTGGATGTCGAGAAACAATCTCGATCGATGTTCCGGAGACGTCGGGGGCAAAAAACAGCCCTCGATTTGCCTGTTCGCGAGTCACCGTTTCTTTCGCCACCCTCTATGTGGTCCTCGAAAACTGTTCGAGTTAACACGTGTGCCACTATTGATCTGCCACGTGCCTCGAAACCGGTTCCTCTCTTTCCTGGGGAATCGCTTTCCACGGAGATCGAAGGTCCTTCCACTTGGTTGAAAAAATACTTCTCACCGTGTCCTCTTCCCCAAATAAACCTACCTTCGATGTTTCGCACTTGGACTACGTGGATAATGTTTCCACGGGAGGAACAGCCTCGCGAGAGAGGTGTTAAATATTATTTGAATATTTGGGAGAGAGTATCGAGGTCCCGGGGCACGTTTACATTGCTTCCGTGAGTGGGGTCTCAGCGTTCACTGTGTTCTAACAGCGAAGGAGTGACTAGAAGCACTTAAGGGGAAGCCATGGTTTTTAGAACATTTCTCTTTCCTTCTTTTTTTTAAATTTCATATTTTTCTTCGAAACAGTTTCTTCTTCAAATTGGTGAGTCAATGGGGGACTACTTGAAACTCGAAGAATATATTTGCAATAACATTCTATATGCTTTTGTGCGTAGACTTTCTTTCTCTTTGAGAATTTTCGAGAAAATTCTAAAAGATGACAATTCTTTTTTTAAATCTAATCTTTCTTTTTTCTACATCTTGCTGTTTCGAATCGAATGAATATCTTTTAAAAAACTACGCATTCGACGATGGCGATATTCGTTTAGTTCCTAAAAATTCAAATTTTATTCGGCTATCGTGGTACGAGGACGCTTATATAATATTTTCCATACACGTTAACATTTGTTGTTTAATTGAAGAAAATAGCGTCGGCAAAAATTCCCAAATATCGGTATTTTTAAAAAAGTGACGTTTCCTCTTAAAATAATATTGTGCACAGGTTACAAACGCCAGGCTCTAGATTTCTGAAAATAATCGTTAGATCGGAACGAAAAGTTTTGGTCGTAAGAAACAACAAACGTGATACACTGTATAAAAAATTACTGAAAAATTCCATCTTGACTGAAAAATGGTGCTAGATTATTCCGTTGTTGACCTTTCATCGCTCATCGATCACTCGAAGAATTCAGAAGCAACGAGGCTTCGGAATAGTTGGTTATTTTTAGAAGCAATCAAGCTCTGCATTGTTTTAAGAAGCAATCGGGCGTCATTAGTCTGTCAGATGTTGGTATTAATCATCCCGAGCAACCTCAATTTACAACGTTGTTGAAGTTAAACCTCCGTAACCATAGTGGTAACTCTTTGTGCAATAACCAATCCGTGATCAAGAAGAGACTGCGTCGTAATAGGGGTACTCGAGACATAAGTCAGGCTTGTTGAAATAGAAGTAAAAATTCTTATTGAATAATTCACAATAACGTTATTATACTTAAAGACAGTCAATGAATTGCCCGGAGCATTCAGGACTAAATCGTGGTCTTTAGAATTATTGTTCCGACTTCAGAAAACTGATGACTCCTTCATCACTGGTCCGGAGACTCGAATATCTATTTTTTTGTACAAGTCAGTGGTTCCCAAATATTCTGTAAAACACTTTCTAAAAGAGCAAAAAAAATTCCCATATCCAAGGCAGATGATTCAATTCTTTACTAAAAGGAAAGTTTTAGTAAAATACTTTACTAAAGTATCATCTTTACTAAAGAAAACCTTTATCGAACACTTCAACGATCAATGGGTTAATCCTAGTACATTAATTGGGTCTTTCCAGACCTATTGTGTCCTTTCAATAATTCTTTTTTATTATTAAAACTGTTACAATAAATACAATTGAATACTCCAATATTTTCTCTGTCACCTCATCGTTTGATAAAGTTACAAATCTGACTTTCATCACATTTCTACCCCGAAGACTTTGCACGTACAGTCCACACTAATGAAAGAATGCTTCAAGGTTGACAAATACAAGCATCTAATTATGTAAGTTACCGACATTTTCCTAGATCACGAATTTTCTTCCTCCTGGTAGATCACATTGATCTCTATTTTGGAAAATATTCATTCAAAGGCTAACGTTACCAACTTGTAATCTATGGATACCGATGAATCCAATGATAGAGACAATGATTAAGTCGAAGTCTACAAAAAACGGTAGCTCATCATCGCGATCATCGCATAGGGCACGAATCGAACGCACCTGGTGGACCTTTCAAAACGAATTCGTCCCGGTTGACCTGAAAAAGAAAAAAGTTGAAATGGACCGAATAAAAAAGGCAAAACGTACCCCTTGCCAGTGGACGACCAGTCGAATAGAAAGGGGGAAAAAGCGGCGAGCAACGATGTTTCGATTACTGTTCATCCTCTCCAGCACGAAAACGAACCTTTCAGTGCAATAACGTCCGTGTAATGGTCGTTTCTAGGTCTCTCTCTCTCTCTCTCTCTCTCTCTCTCTCTCCCTTCTACTAGCTCGGTGTCTTCCTTTTTCTACAAAACAGTGGTACCTCGTGAAATCGGTACACCGACAATTTCACGTGTCCTGTGTGTGCACCTGACTGTGCCCTTTTTTCCCTCCTCGTGCACCTTCTTTTTGCACGTCTCCTCCTTTCCGTCACTCTTCTGGACGTACGTTATTTATCTCTTTCCGTTTACCAGTCGATGATCCTTTCGCTGGTTCCCCAGGTTCTTTTTCATTGCTTCCCTCCTTTTTGCTCTCCGTCTGCCCTCCACTGTCTGTTCGTATTTACGCGTCTGTCCTTCCCTCTGTCTTCATCCCACCGCTTCGATCGACACACTTCTTGCTTTTTCGTTGTCCTCGTTTTTCCCTGTTCGACTTCGTTCTATTCGATTGTACCGTATGAAATTACAGTTCTCGTGGACGAAGAGGTGGACGTTGGATTTTCGAGAAAATAATTTTCATTCATTTTTCCTTTTTTCTTTTCATTCAACAGCTTTCTTTCTAATTAATGTTCAAGAAGGGACATTGCACCTCCAAGACGTACGATTTCTTCTGATTTCTTTTGTTTTTATTTGTACTATATCATACTTGTGTTTTTTATATTTAGCGAAATTTATTTGGTATGAATATATCGTATCTTTTCTATATTTTTATTTTAGTGCCTAATCAAATCGATGTATAAAGTTGGATAAAATTTAATAAAATTGGTATTCGTTAAGGTATCATTGAAACGTGTTTGCCCAAAAGTAACAAAAAGAAGATCTTGATTTATCGGTGTCCCGATTTGAGGGATTGAACCATGTGTTTTTATATAAAGCACATTTGTATAAAAAGTGTATTCGTAATTCTTACACCGTACCTTTTACGTGAAAAAGTACAAACAATCACAAAAACGATTTCATAACCACGATACAGTTACTGTACAACGCGATGTTTTATATATTTCTTTGTGTCTACTTTATTAATGGCGGTAAATTCTCGACCGGTTTAATATAAACAATTTCGTGCAGTACATCGTAATATTTGTCAACATAGCTACGGCCATTCGATCAAAGTTTGCATTTTTTTTCCCTGCGGTGGGTCCTTTCTCATCTCGCGTAGGTTAGGTCCGGGTTAGATGGACTTTGCCCTTTTTTTTGCCCTGTTACCCAACGTTCTCGATGATTACAAAACCACAGGAACAGGGGTAGACCGTGCATCGTACTCTCGTTCGAACCACGTTTTTTCCTTCGACGTTCAGTTCCATCAGCACGGAACGTGTTCGATTTCAATTCGATCTGTAGTGGGCGCGACAGGTCCACCTGGTTGTTAATCCTCGACGAGAACCGTCGAAGAGAACTGGGGACCGGAATATTTCAAACATTTATGAAATTCGTATCGGTAACGATTTGTCCGAGTACAGAAGGACCTCAATCGTAAGCAATAAAAATTAAAGATGAAAATAAACAATTCTTTGGATTTATCCTTGCACGTACTTTTAATTTCGTTTATAGTACATTTAGGTAATTATTGCTCGTCGTTGAGTGCAGTTTCTTATTTATACATATCTCATATTCGGTGAAACAAGAATATCAGGTATACAAAATAATGTTTCTCTCGTTTTCCTCTTTGTACACATTTTATAATTCGCATTGTCTCCGATCTATTTTTATCCATACTATTCACAATTTTTCTCCTCATCTCGATATTATTGTTTCGACTCCCATTTTTTTCGAATTTTAAATATCCATGACTGTTCGATCGAGAGTATCGAATCTCGTTTCGAGTATCGAATAATTAATTCCACGCGAGGGAAGTGGCTGGCCGTAATTGCTGATGAATCTCGAATCTTATTTCACGGTATTGCTTCGTGTAAAGCACTTCTCTCGCGTGGAATTGTAATTTCATATTTATAAGTTATTACATATAATTACATTTATTCCAAAGACGACTCGGAAGCACCGTAATAGGAATAATAAAAAATAGCGCGTTTAAGGCCCGACAATTAGCCGATATTTAATTATAGCCTTTGAATCGATCTTTTCTCGTTTGCGCGGCTCTCCCCGGTTGGGTTATTAATTCGTCGAGCGGGAGTGCCTTCGTTTGCAAATATAATCGTCGCGAGAGTAACTGAATTGCAGAAATGTCGAGAGTCACGCAGCAACGGTGTTCTTTGGGAGCAACTGTTGCGAGACCCGTGGAGGGTTGGATACGCCACCAAACGCGGCATTTTTACACAAATTTAGAGAAGCATACACTGCGACCCTTCCCCTTATTTTGCGTCTGGTAACAAACTTTTTCCTGGTTTGTTTTTCCAACGTGGCGCAGCACGGTAACGCATTCTCCGTGATGAAAGTGCACTCGCGATAATTCATTCCGTTGCACTCGGCGAACCGAAGGATAGAGACGAGTGACCGTTTGAAGTTTTTTAAGATAATGAACGAGTAACCGAGACGAAATTTTCAACGGATGAACTTGTAACGAATTCTTTCTGCGCTTGGTGGCTATCGGGGCAGATTGAGGGGTTTTCGGTGGCAACAATCGCCGTCGCGTAGATATCGCGTTATCGTTCCGGCGAGCTAAACAGGATGATCGTTATCAGTGAGCGATGCGACTGTCTTCGAAGCTCGAGGACCAACGATAAAACCGGGAAGACTAATTTCCAGTGTTCCGTGGCGAGGAAGACTGCGTTCTTAGTAGAGGTGTTGAGGAGAGCTTGCTCTCAACTTTCTTAGTTTTTAATGGAACATTGCTCGTGACAGTTTGTGTCGATGTAAACGAGGAAATTGAATTTAGATAACTGTAAGGAACGAAGTAGAAGTCTACTATTGATGAAAGTATTTTTTAGAAGACTAAATATCTAGATGATTTGTAATGTCATCTATTGTGAAAGATTGTGTTGTTAGTAGAGCTGTTGAAGAGAGCTAACTGTCAACTTTCTTAGTTTTTAATGGAACATTGCTCGTGATAGTTCACGTGTCGTTATAAACAAAGTAAAAGTCTGCTATTGATAAAATTTTTTAGAAGACTCTGATCGTTGAGATGATCGCAAGGTTATTGTGTCGTTGGTAGAGCTGTTGAAGAGAACTCGTCGACTTTCTCAATTTTTCAACTGACTGCTTTCGAGTGATTATTTTTAAGTTATAATACCAGTTACCATCGTTGCACACGTGGGCCTACAATCCCACGAAATTTCGTTAAAATCGGCAGGGATCGGTGCCGACACTGTCCTCGTCAGGGTTCTCAGCGTTCTTGGGACAAGATCGAGGAACAGGGTTCGAATTTCCGCAGGCTACGTTTTTAACGATCCATTTCGGGTCTGCGAGCACCGAAGACCTGGCGGTGACCGCGGCGCCATTTCCGGCGGCGAAAATCGTCGTACTGCGTCTGCACGACCATAACGACCCCGTCGGACCTGACCTCGTCGACGACCACCTTCGCAATTCGTTTTCTCGAGCACCGGTCCTCGTTTTTTTTTTCCCAAGCTCCGCTACTCCTCTTCTACTCCCCTGACCAGAGCGCGAACTTCGATGGCTTAACGATGACTCGGAGGTGTGTTCAAGTGGAAAGTTCACAGAGACCCCCTTAGGGGAATTTATGGAATTTTTTCTCTCTCTCTCTCTCCAGAGACAAAACCTCGTTGAAATTGATCACGATCGATCGATGTTCGTCAATCGCGAACACCCGTCTTCGAGTTCAGTGAACGGTGGATAAACTTGCCAATGGGATTATACAATCGTTTATTAATCTCTTGGAGAACCCAACCTCTTCGAAACGAACTTTCGAACGATCGGGTAACGGTGACGCCTCGTTACGTGGTCAGAAATTTTAATTAAGAAAATAAATAAGAACAAGATGCGTTTTATATCGACACGTGACAAGCTTCGAAGATGTACCCGATCGTTACGTACATCGACCTCGACGCTCTATACAAAATCTAAGAATCCTCCGATAAAGACACATGGTCGATTACCGACCACGAATGTCCATAATCGCGGGAATAAACTATACGCGACGGTTGCCTTCAACTACGAAGAAATTTCTCTTCCAAAAAGCTTTGTTCTTTTTCTCCCGCGTTTAAGTATCGTTCGACTCGAAATACTTAGTCAGGATTATTTTCGGCGTGCAACAAACCAACGTTCAAGCAGATCGGCCGGATAAGGCATCAAGATCACGATCGCGATTCAGGAACCATCGTCCAGAAATAAAGTAGTCCTCGAACCCGCGGTGGCTCGGGCGAAGAGATAAATGGGCTCGTTCGCTTAAAAGTAACACGTCGACCCCGTTTTATCAGCGCCACGGGATTCAGTTCGTTCTCATGGCAGGTTGCATTAAACCCGGCTCGAGATAACGAACAACGAGCACTGTTATTATTCCGTAACCGGCCCATGTTAGGTTCGAACGGATTGATTCGCTTTCGTGTGTAATTACGCGCAGCTTTATCGCGCCCGCGCGGGAAAAGAAGCAAACGGGAAATGTAATGGAACTGGTAACGGAGCGCGAATAGAACCGGAGGGAACGCGTAACTGGATAATTCTGATCTGTTTCCTCGAAACTTTACCGGTGCACGTTGCGTGTAACGAACGATGGATAATCCAGATTAAATTCTGGCGAAAAGAAACACCGAGCGTCGAAGACGAGCGTACCGCGACGAGATTCATCGGCGTACAAGTAATACTGCGAGTCGAATTAACGGAAAAAGTTGCAAATTTTATCGTAGACGAATCGTTTCGTTGCGTAGCTCCTTCGTAAAGGAGAAATATGTTCATGGAAATCTTAATATGCTCTGATTTCGGAGCAATTTTTCCAAACACTTTGGACCAAGAATTAATGCAAATCAAATTAGCGAAAAATGTTTTGAAATTTATCGTAGATGAATCGTTTTGTTGCGTAGCTCCTTCGTAAGGGAGAAATATGTTTATGGAAATCTCAATATGCTCTGATTTCGAAGCAATTTTTCCAAATACTTTGGACCAAGAATTAATGCAAATCAAATTAGCGAAAAATGTTTTGAAATTTATCGTAGATGAATCGTTTTGTTGCGTAGCCACTTCGTAAAGGAGAAATATTTTTATCGAAATCTCAACGCGTGAGAAATAGCTCTGATTTTGGAGCAATTTTTCTTAGAAAATGTTTTATACTCTAGTTTAATATAAATTATATCGAGGCAAATATTTTGATAAAGGATCGAAGAATCTTTTTTCGTTGAGAAATACATTTTAACTCGATTTTGCGTGACGTATTTAATAATTTTGTAATTTATACAAATGTAAATAATTACTGTGGTTATGATCGTTGAAGGTTGAATCAAGCTTGAAAAATTCGATAAAAAAAGAAATAAACGATCGAAAATAAATTTTCATCGAAAGATTCATTTTAATTTGATTTTGTATAACTCGTTTAATAATTTTGCAATTCATACGAGCGTAAATGGTAACTGTGGTCGTCAATGACCGTTGAGCTTGAAAAATTTGTTAAAAGAAAGGAAAAATAAACGATCGAAGATAAATTTTCATCGAAAGATTCATTTTAATTTGATTTTGTATAACTCGTTTAATAATTTTGCAATTCATACGAGCGTGAATGGTAACTGTGGTCGTCAATGACCGTTGAATGTCGAAGCGAGCTTGAAAAATTCGTTAAAAGAAAAGTAAAATAAACGGTCGGAAAGAAATTTTCATCCCGTTCGCGGGTTCGGTACTATCTTACGAAATCGTGACGCGGAAAGGGAGCGTAAACGAAGCTACGATATGACTGGTAGAACGAATGGGCGAGCGGCAGAACGAGAGGGAGCGCAACCCTGAGGCATTAATCTCCTTAAAACTAAGCCAAGTATTACACGATTAGTCGCTGCCTTAAATTTGTTCCGACGGAAGCACCGGGGTAGCAGAAGCACTGGATTTACGGGGGAAACCCGTTGTATCGTTGGTGTTACGAAGTTATCGAATAAAGTATGTATTCTCTCGTCTGGGCCGCGAAGTTACTTCCGAAAATTATTCGTACGCGCAGTTGTGACGGCGGCTGAGCATTGCAGCGGGCATAAATAAAAGAGAATTTGCCGAACTGGTATATATCTCGGGAGCGTTAATCTTCTTAAAACCGCCGCCAAGTATTATGCGATTAGTTGCCGCCTTAAATTCGGCCGAACGTAATCTTTGCATAAGAGGATTCCATCCCGGACGTAGTTGTACGTATTAATACGCGATCGAGAGAAAGATTCTGATACACTTTTTCGTTGTTTTTATATCGAAACTGTCGGATCGTCCGAACAGGATGGTGACAGGAGCCGATCTTCGAGAGACGAACGAGATTGGCTCGGAAAGAAAACGAAGGGACATTGGTTCGAGACGTCACGGTGGCATTTCGAGAGCCAACCGAACGAGGGTTAGAAACGTATTTGTTCAAGCGCGTAGAAGAATTTTCAAACTCGACAGTTGTTGTTTACCGATCGACGATGCCAGTAAGAAACAAGTTATTGAGAAACTTTAAAGATTTTTTTATTTGTATTACAATTGACACTTTCACTACCGATTGTACAATTCTTGTGACTGAAATACAGAGAAGTGTACTTATTGGTAGATTGCGGATGTTTGTGCGATCGTAACGTACACAAGTATGCGAAATAGTATTTTCTAGACGTTCGTCACAGTGAAATTTATTCTTATTGTAACTTCTCTGCTTTTTCCCTATTAAAATATTCAATAAACATCGACGCTACTTATCGGTAAATTGTCTGGACTGATCGATATCACGAGACTTCTCGTGAATTTCTACGTATTTCTACCAAAGCTTTGACATTTCTTTTTTTTTAGAATCTTTCCGAAGAGAATCGAATATTGCATACATTCAAAACTTGGGAACAAAAATTTCATTCTATTTTATTTACAGTAACCAATGTTCCTTAGATTGAGAGACGATTTGGAATATCTGTAATACAAAGAAAAGTGCATAGTTTCTACAAGTAAACATTTCTTTCTATCGATCATCGAAGTTCGATAGCTGAGGAATTTTTTTTGTCTCTTCGAGGGGTCGTCTTTCGAAAAGTTTGGAAAACTCTGGTTCAAAGGAATAGAATCATTCTACGAGCTCTCGAATCATCGAAATTGTGATTTTACGTTCGTGGGTAAACATTGAACAAACTTTCGCGGTAAACTATTCGTAACGTTCGGTTGGTCCAGGATTCTTGTTATTTAGAATTCTTTTGTGTATCGTCGGTCTGTGTCCAACACTCGATTCCCAAGAGAACAAGGAACGCGAACGTGTTGACTGCGGAGTGTTTCATTTTTGCAAAACAACGCGACGCTTGACGAGGCGATGCGGAATCAGCCGCGGCCGATTCATTCTACTTCCACGTGTTGAAAGGCGTGCCTTTCGTCCATTTAAATTATCGATTTTTTTTTTTTACACGTGCAAAACCGCCCGTCGAAACTCACTGAAAGGCGAAATTTCGAAGCACGTCCGTAACAAAAATTGACGATTGTTTCAACACCGTTCTTTGTTTCTCAACGTGTTTCCTTGCACCTTGCGATTAAATATCTTCTCTAGACTCGCTGTACAATTTTTATTCGAACGCGTATCAATTTTTCCCGCCTAGAATTCTATAGATATCAATCGTGAGGGTAAAATTTTTGCAGCAAAAAAAAAAAACGAAAAAATAGAATATTGCATCTTTTGGCAATTCGTTCGAGGCAATATATAAGAATTTCCAGAGTGCATGTATTAAACATGAAAATTCAAACGATTCCACGGTCTCGTGTTCTGATTCTCGTCGGGAATTTTATTAAATTTTAAGGTAAATAAAGAGGTACGTCTCGAACTTACAATTTTCACGCGTAAAGTTGCGTTTACTTGCGCAGTTTCGTCGAGTTCTCTGTTATTGATCCGTAACGAAGAATATTTCACGAATTGGAAATTTTGTAAAATACAGAAAATTGAATTGTCGATCCCTGGTTAATGTTGTCCACCCTATAACATTTTTCGTAATTATTTTTCTGGATGTTTGTCGACCGCTCTCTCGAAGTTGTATCCTACGATGAGATTACACGGCAGTGTACACGTACCGCTGTACTTTGACGCGTCGGTAAACGTAGCGTGTGTGTAAGTTTATTAATGTTTACCGTGGCACAATTTCCTATTGGCCCAGGGCGTTTCATTAGCGTTAGATGTCTCAAGATAGTCGCGACGTCACATGAATTCCCAAACTGTCTGTTCTCTCAAGACGTGACCACTTTTTGGTGTTATCGTAATCGCTGCGTCAACGTCGCCCATGGTATTACGATAATGCGAAAAGTTCCCGCCGAACTGCAAAAAATAATGTTTAATTACCGTTACTTACCGTCACGGAATAAACTCGATCAATTTCCAATAATTTCGAAAGTGTGCTCAATATTGAATCGAGCTAATTATTCCGATATTTTGAACAGAGTGACGCAGATTGGATCATTCTGCTTGTATCGTAATTATCAAATTTAATACCCGATAATACGTACTATTTGTATCATAGTCGCGCATTATTGCTCGTTTAAATCGCTATATTATTCGGAAACTATTAAACAGTAAATATCTCTCCGTTTTCATCATTGTTCGGATAGGGACAATTTCGGATAGACGTATTGTTCGTATACACAACAATGTCTGATACAAAATTAAACGATTTCGCGTATCGAAGATAAATAATACTTTGTGATCCAATATTTGCAAAACAATGCCTATGTATTATTACAATTTTGCGCCCTTCGTCGGAAGCGTCTTCTCAGTAGTATTAACAATTTTTTTTCCCCAAAATTTAACGTCACATCGCTGCACTGTATTTTGATTATTAACGACGATCGTTACGCTTGGGGATTACTCTACGAATGTAAAATTTGCCAAAGAACGTAGAATCTTTAAGAAATGTAATAACTCGAGCTTGCTATCGTCAAGAACAATTTCTCCTTTTCCGTTCCTCGATTATTCCAACCATCGAAGAGGCTCTAATCTTCGAACGGTGTTATTTTCGCAGTCAGCTTGGTCCCTAAGGAGCAAACGTGCTCAAAATCTACCGGCGGATCTTCTCGTAATCGCAACTCGATCGTCGATAATCGAAACAATTATACGGCAGCTACCGTCGCGGGACACAAAAGCACCGTTCGCTTTAAGGTTAATTCCGTAGGGTCTCCTACGTGGCCCCTACGGAGGCAGGACAATTTAGGGACGGAAATCGTCGATTACCACACAAGGATTAGTGGTTTCGTCCTCGGGGCCAAATCTCCCCTACGTACCGCCGGTATATCTTCCCGCTGCCCTCTCCAGCCCACCAATATGACCCTAAATTAGATAGATTCTGCAGGCTTACCATCGCGAGAGCTCAACTGATTTGTCCCCGAGTCTCTCTCTCCCCCTCTCTCTCTCTCTCTCTCTCATATTTGCTCTTTCATTTGTTCTCTCGTTTGCTCTTTCATGTACTCTGTTTCTCATTTGTTCTCTCATTTGTTCTTTCGTGTACTCTCCTTCTCATTTGCTCTCTCGTTTACTCTTTCGTGTACTCTCTTTCTCATTTGTTCTCTCCTTTGCTCTTTCATGTACTCTGTTTCTCATTTGTTCTTTCGTTGCTCTTTCATGTACTTTCCTTCTCATTTGCTCTCTCGTTTGTTCTTTCATGTACTCTCTTTCTCATTTGCTCTCTCGTTTGCCCTTTGTGTACTCTCCTTCTCATTTGCTCTCTCGTTTGCTCTTTCGTACACTCTCTTTCTCATTTGCTCTCTCGTTTGCTCTTTCGTGTACACACACACTCTCTCCCACCCTCCTCTTCTCTCATTTGCTCTCGTATTTGTACTTTCATGTGCTCTCTCATTTGCTCTTTCGTGTATTCACTTTTTCGTTTGCTCTTTCGTGTATTCTCTTTCTCATGTGCTCTCACATTTCCTCTTTCGTGTATTCTCTTTCTTATTTGCTCTCTCATTTGCTCTGTTGTACACACACTCTATTTCTCTCTCTCTCTCTTTCTCCTTTCCTGTCTCTCGTTTACGAGCAAAAGTTATATTACCTCGACGTTTCCCGGACGTCGCCATCGCCTCGAATCTGTGCTAATTTCGAAAAAGCGCCTCGGGATCGTTCGTGGGGCGTGTTTCTGGAATTCGTGGACTCTTCGACGTTCATTCGAGGCGAGCCACGACGTTCAAAAAAGAGACCCTCCTTGATCAAACACCGGTGACGTCTTTTCGACGGATTCCCGCGAAATTCTAAAAGAAAGATCGCCACCGGGGCAAACGAATCTTTTCTTTTCGCAATTTCGTCAAATTTTGAGAGCTTGTGTTACCAAAGACCCTACTTGCATACGCTACGAATCTTTCGTCAGAAAAAGCACAGCTTCGTCTACATTCAATTTAATTTTAAACTCTGTGCTCCAGGTCTGTGCTTCTCCCAATAATGCAATAAACGTTCTTGTCGAAAAATCTCCGCACGATAAATCTGACAAGGATAACGATCAACGCTCCCAAGAATCGCGTAGATGATTTCGTATCTCCTGGAATCACCGAGCGTTCCTTCGTTCGCGTTTCGATCAGGAAAGGGTCACGGTTAATGAACCGCGCGGCAACCTCCCCCATAATCCGTAATATTCGCCATGGATGGCTCGTGTAAGCCCGTCAATCGCGTTATTTTCCCCGGTGAAACCAGCGTGAACCATCCGGGGGTGAAATCTGTTCGTAGGGACCGGGTGTTTTGCAAACGTTGAGAGGTCGGAGGAGGATAATACGCCGGGACATCGAGCGGAATGATGAATGCACGTAACAGCTGTTACAAGGTGGAACGAGTATACGCGTGACATCCTGTTAAAAAGCTGGTGCTCGACGCGTGTCATCGAAAAACCAACCAACCTCCCCCTCCGCTTCGTTCTCTGTCCCTCTGTCAGGGGGTTAAACGAAGGCGACAAACGGCCAAGTGATTAAGCCAGTTCTTTCTTCTATTTTCTTTTTTTTTTTTCCCTTTTTTTCCCATCCATCGTCGCTCTTTAGAAGAGGGGTCTGATTTGACGCTGTTTCGACGTAGACACGCCCCCGTCGCGTGTTCCGTGGGTAATATGAAAAATCGATGGCCCCTTTCGGGGCTATGATTAAAGGAAGCGACGAGTTTCGCGCCCCTGTAGCGTGACGATGGTCTGCGCTCGTTTCGAACGATTCCGTAGCCACAACGAAGGCACGAAAGGCGAAAACGAGAGTGAGCGAGTGAGAGAGAGAGAGAGAGAGGAAGAGAATGGTAGACCGAGATTGGTCACGCGCGCTCCACCAATCGGGAGCCGGGACGTGCTTCGCGCCTCGGTGTACCAGTACCGGTGTGGACAGAATCGTTCGAACTCGGTGTAGATACATTGCTTGCACGTAATTTTTCGACGAAACGGACCGCCAGGATAAAGCGGGCTGATCATTTTGTATCGTTATCGATCGTAACGGCAGCGAACGTTAATTATTGCTACGCAAGCAGACCCGTATTTGTTTACAGTCTCTTGTAATTGAAGTATTATTACTTCCCCCTTCTCTGTAACGAAAAGAACATATTGAGATTATCAGTAGGAAGGAAAGAAAATGTACAATGAGGAAATTAAATAATTTTGCAGGTTTAGGGAACTTTCTAATTATTTTGTAAATTTCGAATTTGAAAAGTATACTCTTTCGTTGATATAATCAATCGTGGATATTAATCGAGACTGTTGGTAGGGAGGGAAATGATGTACAATGAGAAGAGTAAATAATTTTTTACCTTGAAAGTAAAAAAAAGTTTGCACAAACTTATGTTTAATTTGACTTTAGATCGTAGTTTCTTGTCTCGTGTACGAACTTGCAATCTGTTACGTAAACATTATTTTGTAAAATGGAATCGATAATACTCACTTCGAACAATTTGTACGAAGATTGTCGAACAAATATAATTCAAAAACAGCTGCAATTGGGAAACAAGGTCATATCGAACTTATATATTTGTATAAATTTTTTTTTTTACTATTTCAGCGCGTTGAATTTGCTTTCGGAGTTGTGTTCACGCGTTTTGGAGCACTCTGTATAAATGATTTAACGGCAGAATGTTTTGTAACGAAGCACGATATCCTAGTTCGGCAGATGTACAATTGTAGAGTGTTAATATCTCTCGCTGCTCAAAACGTTCTACGAGTTCGTACTTTGTTAAACGTTTTCAACTATTTCGGGGCAAAAAATTGAACATCGCGAAATAAAACAAAAAACAACTTCAGCAATGTGTGTAGGATACTTGCCTAAACGCTCGAACGGATTTTCAAATTCCTGCGTTATATCCCTGCATACGTGGAAAAAGAACGATATTCGTTTACGGGGGTCGTGTATCGCTCTAAAAACAGATGACGTCCATTTGTGAAAAGCGTGTATACAGAGTGGCCTGTGTATCATAATCCTGTATGTCGATCTGAATATCCGTGTTAGTTTCGACGATAAGAAAAAATTCTTGGCTCGTTGCCAACAAGTAGTAATACTTGTGCGAAAATGTCACAATATTGGCAAACGTAAACAAAAATCCGTTACGAAATTTGTTAACGAAATCTGTTACTAGAAAAATCATTTTACTAGAACCTTACTCACGATACAATAAATGGTTCTAGTTTAAAGAATGAATTTTTTCGTGGTTGAAAATATTATTTAACGACAAATCTTAATAATTTGGTCCTTTGGGCTAGATTTCGTCTTAAAATAGTTTTCCTTACTGTCTAGAGAGATGTATATTTCTGGAATTATAACGTCGATTGCTGTATCGTGTACATGTAGATTTTCAGTTATATGCATATTTAATAGACAATGTAGATATCGATTAAAACGTGACCTATATTGAGGTAACGAATTCATAATTGTCAATAGTTCCTCCCAATGGAATTGTTAATAATTTAACGTGCAAGTAAAATCGTGTATTACCGTCTCGTTTTATAAATATCACAAAACAAATGCTATTCATTATAAATGTGTACATTACTATTATTCGAATTAGTAAAAGAGTGGTATTGAAATATTCGAATATTCGAGTGCTCGATCATTCTAATACAAAATTATCCGAGTAGTAAAATATTCGCCAATTAAATTACTCAAACACTCAAGTATTCAAATATCAAACTATTCGAATACTCAAATATTCAAACATCAAACTACTCAAATACCCAAACATTAAACTACTCAAACATTCAGAAATAAAATTACTCAAACACTCAAACATTCACAAATCAAATTACTCAAACACTCAAGTATTCAAATATCAAACTATTCGAATACTCAAATATTCAAACATCAAACTACTCAAATACCCAAACATTAAACTACTCAAACACTCAAACATTCACAAATCAAATTACTCAAATACTCAAACATTCACAAATCAAATTACTCAAACACTCAACTATTCAACCATCAAACTATTCGAACACTCAAGTATTCTACCATTAAACCACTCAAACGTTCAAATACCAAGACGTTACCACTACTCAAAGTACTCTTGAACAGTGAACCACTCGAAGACTCGAATATTCGAAAATGAAACTACTCGAATAGTTTCCAGTCCCGTTTCAACGATCACGAGGTTATCGTACACTGATCGTTACCGAATCTTTCCACATTTTCGAGCCAACCCCGAAACTACCGTTTGCGACCACGCTCCCAGAGCGTGAGATCCATGTTTAACGCGTCCAACGCGAGGTTGCCTTTACCCCAACAACGTGAAACGGCTGTTCCGTCAGAGGCGAGCGGACGGCTTAGAATCGAATCCTGGCTGCTGAGCTGGTCCACCCGGGAACTCGGTAGCCCCGATAGTCATGAGTCAGCACACACCGTGGTCCCTTCGACTGTCGTATTTCTGTCCCGAGTTTACACACTGCGATCAGACACCGTGATTCTCCGATGGGGCCTCCGACGATCGCCGGATCCACTTCCACGGATTGGCCGGGCATCAGCAAATGCGACTACCCGTAATCCGTCTCGCAGCAGTTCTCCACGGACTTGCTTGCGATGCTTCTTCGGGCTGTGAGCTCGCGCGATCAGCTTGACTTTGGAAACTTGTATCGCGCTGGC
This sequence comes from Ptiloglossa arizonensis, assembly GCF_051014685.1. Classification (NCBI taxonomy): domain Eukaryota; kingdom Metazoa; phylum Arthropoda; class Insecta; order Hymenoptera; family Colletidae; genus Ptiloglossa; species Ptiloglossa arizonensis. The sequence goes on from NC_135055.1 coordinate 15,007,248, forward strand.
TCTTTGCTTGATTGAACTTTTCGTGCAACTGGTCGGTGATTTTCTTTTTTTTTTTAATTATCGACCACGAAGTCATTAGCAACGATGACGGGCTCAGAGTGATACGTTCTATTGCGTACCGGGTATACGTTGTGTATAAGTGTGCAGGGAGTGAACCACAAAGACGGAAATTTGACGTAAAATCAGAAGAGTATACAGGAGCTATGTTGAAGAAATAAATATACAGGATGGATGGAAAATTGTACAACCGGAGAGGGGGGATTATTCGATAGTAAGAAACTTGAAATTCGATTTTCTCGAAAACAAAGTCTTGGATGAAAAAATTGTCACATTTTCTTCTGATTTTTTTATGAAAAAAAATATTATCTATTTTTGTAGCAGTTTGGACAAGTATTTATTTTAGTACGAGGGAAGGTTTGTGGAAAATAATTGCGCAGTTTTTGTACTTTTTCGTTCATTTTAACCATTGATGGAAGGATTTGACTTGTGTGCACGTGGATTATTTTTGAAACGCTTTTCGAGATTGATGACAGTCACGGATTCGTATGTACTGTTTCCAGACATTTGAAATTGAAAATTACGGTTGTTTAAATCATAACGGGCGCGCATTGAGATAAGCGTGTATTCTTTTAAAAACATTTGCGATCTTATACTTAAGTTAAAAGTAATTTATACTCCGAAGTACGAAATTTTGTATTAAAGTACATACACATATTATTAATCAACTGTTTGCCGCGATGGGAATAAAAATATACACCGTGTTCATTTATCATGAAAGATTAATGTCTTTGGTAATGCGATTCTCTTCATGCACTCTCGTCATTTATTTCTGCGTAGATGCGATGTACTTCTCACGGTAAAGCAATTTAATTAATTTTAAATAAAAATTTCCATTCGTTCGAATTCTAATAAAAGTATACACAATTAGGTATGTTTCTGTAAATATATAAAATCCTCTACTACATCTAATGCAAAGAAATATAAAAAAAACGTGAAAAGAAAAAAACTTTGCTCCCTCCTTCGCAATCGTTCAAATCGTGCCAAAAACATTTTTTATACTATTAAAACCATTGATATTTAACATCCTCGGTCGAGATACCCTGTATATGTAAAGAAGAGAATCTTAACAAAAGAATTTTTGGTTAAATTCATACCCCAGAAGGGAATCCACGTTCTTTGTATACAAATCTGATACTATCTTCCGAAAGATACACCCTATAGATCGGCCGCGAAGCTACAAATGGGTTAATAATCTCGAAACTTAATTAGCCCGGCTGTGGCGTTATTGCCGCCATTATCGCACTCGTCGTCCCAATTATCCGTCTTGCAAGACCTTTCAATTATCCAGGCGAGAACGGAGCTAATAGCCCGCAAAGACGTGACATAACTTTCGCCCGTGGTGTTAATTTAGCCTGTGACGCGAGACGAACCAACCGCGAACACATCGTTCAGACAATACTGGAACTCGAGCGAAATCTTCCCATTTCTGGCTTTCATCGTCGCGACGATCGCTGGTCTCCGTACCAGCATTTCGATATCTCGTACGAAGCAGTTGCTGGACACAACAGACTCGATAGTTGCTTCGAGAAAGCTCTGTTTGTTCACGTGGCACTTACAAAGGGTCCTTTCCTTCGAGAAGAACGGACATCGAACAGGGTCAAAACAAGGTTATATAAATTCTACGTCAATTGTCGATATTTAGCATTTTTTTATGAAAATCTTACGCCTTCATGTCCGAGTAATTTAAATGTTTAGTTATTTGCGTACAAAAATATGCTAGGTTCACGTGGCACTTACAAAGGGTCTCTTCCTTCGAAAAGAATGGACATCGAACAGGGTCAAAACAAGGTTACGTAAATTCTACGTCAATTGTCGATATTTAGCATTTTTTATGGAAATCTTACGCGTTCATGTTCGAGTAATATAAATTTTTAGTAATTTGCGTGCGAAAATACGATATGTACTGTTCATGGTTGGAAAGAAGGCAAGTGAGGTGGTACAGGGGCAGGAGAGTATCAGAATTGATGCTTATAGATTTTGATGAAACTTAGCAGACTTCTAGGTCCGTGTGTATAACAATCGTAACTGGAACTATAGATATAGATGAAAAAAATGTGAATTTTGATATAAAATAATATATAGAGTACCTCAAGTAACAATAATTGTGGTATAGTGATAAGTGTGAGAGAGTGGTAAATATCACGTACCGGTAACATTTAGAAAAACTGTTCAATTTCACCAATTAGACCCGCATTCTTTCGCGAGACTTCTTTTCAGTCGTGCACAGTACATAGGTCATTGTTACAAAGAAAAGTAATCGATCGATCGGGTCTCTGGGTTAGTATTCGAATACAGATCGAAACGAATGACTCTTCTAGGTTTATATTTGAAATGAACACGTTTTGCTACTTAGTATTCTCGAGTATTATATTTTTCTTCTTCAGCGTTCTCGACCTCTCTACTCTGAAATTAACATTCCAACGAGGGACATCATATAGATGTCGAGACAACCAGAAAGAATAAATATATTATTCCGGAGCAATTAATTTTTTTTCAAAGAGCAACTACCTGAACGATTATTGACGTTCGAAACGTCCGGAGCGTGAAATTATAATTATAATTATCAGTTGGTCTACGTTTGAAAATTTCCATTTCTTTATTAACTTCTTGTGCGGAAATTACGAGTTCCGCCTATACGAGTTTCTTATGCTAAATTCGAACCATTCGTTTCTCGTAGACGAAGAACAGTTCTA